>NC_140171.1:69897445-69958592 GCF_963971535.1 Notolepis coatsorum
ACCCTGTTCGATGAGTACATCTATATTGGCAACAACAACAAAAGAAATATCTGCATGTCTTATAGACCTTGTATCCAGGGCACGAAACAAACTTTTTCATCAACTGCCTATAGCGACCGTTTGTATTCAGAATTTCAAACGATGGCCAATTTCATTTCTTAGCTGCCATTAGTTTCAAGAAGAGAACAGGTTGATTGAAGACAAGCTGGCTAATGTCACCTACCAAAGTGGGTAGTAGAGCCAACAGCTTCACCAGACATACCCAGCCATTAGCGTGTGACTAGCGTTACCTGGCCGAGTTTGAATAGTGATTATAGAGTGGAGGTTGGTACAGTTAAAACATATCCTAATTAAATATCCTATCTCCTACTGGATAAACAACAACATCCTGGTCCTCGCCTACAAAGCCCTACACCAACTTCTCCCCATATCCCACTGACCTCCTCTCTCCCTATCGACCCTCTCGATCCCTTAGCCGGCCTTATCTCCAACCACAACCCCAAGTCCAGCCTTTACAGTTTTGGGGACAGAGCCTTCTTTCTTCTTCTTCCATTAATAATAATAATAATAATAATAATAATAATAATAATAATAATAATAATAATAATAATAATAATAATAATAATAATAATAATAATAATAATAATAATAATAATAATAATAATAATAATAATAATAATAATAATAATAATAATAATAATAATAATAATATGACATGTACAATCTCCAGTACCAATGGGAGGATGCACAACTTCACAGTGGGGCCTTCATTATGTTTTCTGGACTGCATTGCTAGTCCCGAGTCAGGATACTAGGATAATCTGCTTGGTAACTCTCGTACTCTTGGTAAGTCTCACCTGTTTGCCCTCCAGTGTATACAGCCTCTTCACCGCCCCAGAATCCAGCTTGATGGCATCGGTGATGTCGGTGAGCACCTGGTCGAAGGAGTGTGCCGTTTTCTTGTTGAGCAGGATGCGCACGGCCTTGCGCGGCTTCACCCCGCTGCGGATGACGGTGACCAGCTTGGGCTTGATGAAGTCCTTGGGCTCGCGCTGCGGCATCAGAGCGCTGAGGGAGGAGAGGGAGCGCGTCTTGCTGCCCACCGACCAGTTGGGGTTGGTGTTCTTTATGTAGTCCACGCGGCGGAACGCTTCGTTGGAGGCACACACATAGCTCTCGCCTGGAGGGAGGAGAAGAGACGGTCGTGTGTGTCTAAACGTCACTGTGTCAATTCTAAACGTCAACCTTTTGACCAATATGTGTGTATATAATGAAATACGATATGCATTACAAACAGAGCTCAAACTCAAGTCATGTGACGTACTGTAAACCAAAACCACAAGAGGAGAGGGAGAAGTCTGGTGATTATTTAGAAGGGTGTGTGTTTATAATTCTGTTACTGCCATTCTGTTCAACTCAGAGAGGAAGGGAGAGAGAGAGAGAGAGAGAGAGAGAGAGAGAGAGAGAGAGAGAGAGAGAGAGAGAGAGAGAGAGAGGGGCAAGGCCCAAGATCAATTGACTCACTCTTCCTCAGGACCACCGTAATGGTTTGCAACACAGTAGAAATACATTACAGTCTCTGTATTCTGCTCAAGTAAACAACCTCTATCAGGGAGCTGATTTCGAGGAATGAATAAGAACACAGGACAGAGAGGCTCTCTCATCAGAGCACTCTGCAGGGGACTGACAGCACGGCTACATTGTATGACTGAGAAGAGTATATAGCATAGGAAATTGATACATAGGAAATAGCTTCAAGCAGATCAATAAACATCAAAGAGAAATCCCCTTTGTGTAAACATGTTTCTCCCAATAGCTACACCTACTGATTCTATAAGTGACATGGTTGCTTAGTTCTGAGGCTGATCATGACTGATTCATGCGCATATATATAACCAGCACAGAATCCTACCATTCAATAGAAATGTTATCACAGTCTATTCACGTGTTACTGGGCCACTAAACCTGCAACAAAAACCTGAATTTAACAAATCATTTCAGCAGTTGTTAACTTTACAGGTTTACACAGAAAGAAACACGCCTAAGCTATTCATCTTTGCTTATCTGATCTGTGTCAAGACAAAATAACTGTGAGACAATGAGCGAGGCAGCCTTACAATATGTCCCATGATAGCTGGCTTTATTAAGCTACCAATTAACCAAAGGCTAATTAACTGGCTGGGACGCAGCTGGGAGGGATGCTAAGAGCTGAAGATTGTGACAAAATGTAACTGGGGCTGCCATCAATCCGGGGACACTGGCAGAATAGTGAGGTGACAAGTCTGTCCCCTGGGGAACGGGAGGCTCAGATTGAGGTCTCCCCAAGGACCCTCCACTGGCCACAGGCCTTGTGTGGGAAACAGCTGAGGTCGCCTTGAACAAGGCTCTTTACAAACCCAGCTGCTCTCTGCAGGGTGCTGTAACCGTGAACACTCGTCATTAGTCATTAAGATAATAGATTGATGATCAATCACGCGATAAAAATCACAAAGAATGAGGGTCAGAGATACCTGAAAAGAGTCACCAAAAGGATAACAAGGAGATAAGATAAGGCTGATTAGTCAAAGAAAAGAAAAGAAATACATATTAATTGCAATGGAACGAGGCTGCATTTTATTCAAAGCTAATGCTGAGTAATATGGCCAGCACATGACTGTCAATTTATTTATTTTATTTATTTTTGTTTGCCATCAGCCAAATGAGCAAATACTGGACAATGCTCAGTTGGGGACAAACAAACCTCAGAGATTCCAAGTGTAAAAACATAACCCACGAGGGTGATTTGTGAGTGAACACAATCTTGTCTTGTCTTATAAAGTTTAAAAGGGAATTATTTTGTGTCACACAGGTCCAGTGAGGGGTTTCTGAATGCACACACTGAATCCTCACCTCCTGGGACTAGATCACTCACAAAACGCTTTCTAATGCTTCGTAAGGCAAGGTCATGGGAAGGTTTTATTGATGCACAAGTCCCCTCCATGAATTACATTACTACACTTCAGTTTGGAATCTGAAGTTTGATTTTAATGATAGGGAATGGCGTCTAGAAATTAGGAAAATAAATAAATAAAACAATCAGCATCAAACTGAGAAGAATGGGTAACAGCCAGTACTCTCTGGAGCACATTATAAACTGTGTTGCCTCACAGATCATGCAGCATCCACTGCCTCCCCTGTTTTCAGTTCTACCAACACAGCACTTCAGGCCTGACTGCTGGTCCACTGATGACAATCAGTAATCCCGTCCCAGCGATGGTCACAAGAGAACAGTGCTTGATTGGGTTTCCACACAAAAGGCTCCCCAATCAATGGCTGCAGACTGCTGAGCAGTGCAGTAAATGTTCCCCCTCTCTCTTTCTGCCCATTAGATAGCTGTGTAAACAAAGACAAGACACTGGTGCTTGTCCTGCCAATACTGTGCTGTGCATCTCCAGTCAGAGGGAGCTGAGCGCACACATGTTTGTCTTTCGGATATTGTGATACCCGGGTCACAACAGAGTTCTCTATTTCTTCATCACAGTTAGTCTGACATCACCAGACATATCTTCTCCACACTTTGTTTTAGGGCTGAGCCAGCGCAGGAGAAAGGTCTGGCTGAACACAACTGAGCAACTTCCAAATTAGTGCCAGGGGAGAAATACTTTTTCCACTTTTTCTAAGTTTTCCATGAGTAGCTTTGAGTTTGTTTTGTTTGCGAGGCTTGTAAGGTTCTAACTTAGAGATGGAGATTTTGAAATAGTCGGTCTATGACAGGCATATATATATATGCACAGTCAACATCCTGCAAGTCAGACTACATCACATTAGACGAGGATGCTCTCGCTGACAAAACAAGTTGTCAAAGTAAAAGTGCAGAGTGGAGTTCTGGAGGTGAGGATCTCCTTGGCCTTGTGTAAAGACTCCCTGTAAGTAGAACACTTTATTGATCATTGTTGGTTTGGGAGTGCAGAGGAAAAAGCACACAGGGACAAGGTTATTATGACGTATATACTTTTTTTGTATACTCTTCAGTAGATGTCCCATACCCTTGTTTAAATAATGTACCAATGGTCTTGATACAGTATTGGGTTAATTTATGTCCCTGACACCTATTTCTAGGTGAAATACAACAAGAAATAACCCATCATGGTTCAGCAGCTGGAGAGTAGTATGCAACAGTTCCACACTGCACCAAAACAACCAAAACTAGTAGTGATGCTATGCGGCTGTCTCATCAGGCGCTGGCCTAAATCTTCCCCCACAGCCAGCCTCTCTGGAGATAGGGCAGAGAAAATTAATGTAGTGCAGAGACTCTCAAGATTTGGGCAGGTTGTTGCGATGAAAATAGCCACAAGTACACAAGAGGACGTAGTGCCTGCAGTGAGAGCTGGCCAATGGCTGTGGCTCCTGAGTGGTGGTGCAATGGCCGAGAGATAACCTTTAACATAACAAGAGGATTGTGACAGAGCAGACAGCAGACTGTAGTAGCTCTACTAATGAAGATTAACTTATTACTGGGGTCATTCCTGTGTCACTACAGGAGAATACACTACAATACACACACTCACGTACGCACGCAAATAACCGATCACACTTCACTTCACAACCACTCCTCTGTCTCACAAGGTGTTCCCCAAGGTTCTGTACTCTGCCCACTCATTTTCATCATGTACAGAATTCCCTCTCGGCCAGATTCTCTGCCATTTCAAACTGGACACTCGGATATACCTTAGCACTAAATCCCCCTACAACCCACATCTCTCTCACATTGACTCCTGCCTGTCTGCACTAAACGCCTGGATGCAACACATTATTTTTTACCAAACTCAGTGTTGAGAGACAGTGACAAAACTGAACTCCTCCTTATCGGCTCCAAGTTCAGCCTCAGCAGAATCAACAGCCCAACACTCACAATTGACTCACACTGTCTGCCCTTCCTCCCAGGCATGCAACCTTGGCGTGATCCTTGATCCCACCCTCTCTTCCTCGAGCCCCATGTCTGCCAAATTGTCAAAACCTCTTTCAACAACCTTCGAAATATTGCAAAGATCAGTCCCTCTCTCACACACCCGGCTGCTGAAACACTGATCCACAGCTTCATCTCCTCCCGTATTGACTGCTGCAACTCGATCACTCCTCTATGGCATCAGTGCTGCTCCATCAATAGACTCAAACTGGTCCAGAACGCATCTGCCGGACTTCTGACTGCCAGCAATCCTGGCACCACAGTCCTAAAAGACCTCCACTGGCTTCCTGTCTCCCACTGGATCAACTACAACATCCCGGTCTTCACCTACAAAGCCCTTCACCAACTGGCCCCTCCATATCTCACTGACCTCCTGTCCCGCTACCAACCCTCTCTGTCCCTCAGATCCACCGGTCTGGAACTCTCTCCCCCAAGACATTAGAGTCTCAGAGTCCTGCACAGTTTTCCAATCTTCTCCATTGCCTTCTCTTAGCCCCCCCCCCAACCATCCATCCTTGTGTTTGTGTTACACTAGTCTGTTTGTCTCACTACCTCACCCCTTAGTGTAAAGCGACTTTGAGTTCTAGAAAAAGCACTATACAAATCACATTTATTATTATTATTATTTAATTTTAAAATATATGTGAGATCCACTGACCCTATACAAATCCTACCATCTCCTCCACAATTTATACAACTTTTGCATGGTAAAGTAGAATAATACAACTTATTTTTACCCAGTTCCTCAAACCATTTCTATAACATCCAACAACATATTTGCAATGTTATCAAAACCCACATAGCTTGCTCTAGAACAGGAGCAGCAAACAGGAGCACATTGGCGAGGGGGAGGGAGAGCTTCCATCTCTCATGCCCCAAGGGTGGGATGATCACTCTAAAAGGTCCGTTTTAACAGTCAATGAACCCTGCATCATCAACACACTCTCACTCACTCACCTCACACATAACCCCAACACACACTCTCATTTGCACACACACACCCCTAACACACACTCTCATTTGCACACCGCACACACACACTCTCATTTGCACACACATACAATATACATGTATATAATATGCAATATACAAGTGAGCGCACGCACGCACGCACACACACACACACACACACACACACACACACACACACACACACACACACACACACACACACACACACACACACACACACACACACACACACACACACACACACACACACACACACACACACACACACACACACACACACACACACACACACACACACACACACACACACACACACACACACACACACACACACACACACACACACACACACACACACACACACACACACACACACACACACACACACACACACACACACACACACACACACACACACACACACACACACACACACACACACACACACACACATTAGTGGAGTCCTGTGTTAGACTACAGTCCCACTTTCCAGGGATGTGTCTGTTTTCGTGGCTCCTGAATGCTGCACGTAAAAACAGCTAGATGTCAAAGCAAGGGCATGTGATATCATGATGATGATGATGAAGAGTTCAGTGGTTATAGTGGTGGTGGTGGTAGTGGAGGAGGTGGGCGTGGGTGTACTATAAGGAGGTGGTGGTAGTGGAGGAGGTGGGTGTACTATAAGGAGGTGGTGGTAGTGGAGGAGGTGGGTGTACTATAAGGAGGTGGTGGTAGTGGAGGAGGTGGGTGTACAATAGGGAGGTGGTGGTAGTGGAGGAGGTGGGTGTACTATAAGGAGGTGGTGGTAGTGGAGGAGGTGGGTGTACTATAAGGAGGTGGTGGTAGTGGAGGATGTGGGTGTACTATAGGGAGGTGGTGGTAGTGGCGGAGGTGGGTGTACTATAAGGAGGTGGTGGTAGTGGAGGAGGTGGGTGTACTATAAGGAGGTGGTGGTAGTGGAGGAGGTGGGTGTACTATAAGGAGGTGGTGGTAGTGGAGGAGGTGGGTGTACAATAGGGAGGTGGTGGTAGTGGAGGAGGTGGGTGTACAATAGGGAGGTGGTGGTAGTGGAGGAGGTGGGTGTACTATAGGGAGGTGGTGGTAGTGGAGGAGGTGGGTGTACAATAGGGAGGTGGTGGTAGTGGAGGAGGTGGGTGTACTATAGGGAGGTGGTGGTAGTGGAGGAGGTGAGTGTACTATAGGGAGGTGGTGGTAGTGGAGGAGGTGAGTGTACTATAGGGAGGTGGTGGTAGTGGAGGAGGTGAGTGTACTATAGGGAGGTGGCGGTAGTGGCGGAGGTGGGTGTACTATAGGGAGGTGGTGGTAGTGGCGGAGGTGGGTGTACTATAGGGAGGTGGTGGTAGTGGCGGAGGTGGGTGTACTATAAGGAGGTGGTGGTAGTGGAGGAGGTGGGTGTACTACTGAAGGGAGGTAGACTGTGGCCTCCTCTTCTATATGTCAGTGGGTATAGGTGGAGGGGGTAGTACATGAGATGAGGTGGTTTGCTCCTGCCTGTATATACCATGTGCCCATACCCTCTATTACACCACTGGAGAAATACAGTACACTAGGACGTGGTCATCATGCCTTGGTCAAGAAGGTCTACTTTCCTGATCTTGTCTCTTTCTGGTATTGGATATATCAGGCCTATACCCGACTAGAGGTCACGGCCTCAGCCAGCTAATCACCCAACCCACACGTGTATGTGAATCAACTCAGACTACCATTGACCTCATTCTGACCTCTGACAAGTCCAAGATCTCCAATAAAGGGGTTACAGCATGCGGGTTAAGCGATCATTATATGATATGATATTCTGTACCCGCAAAAAGCTAAGACAAAAGGCCGGCTGTCACAAAACAGTCACATCTAGGGACCTCAAAACCTACTCTAGCGAGGCCTTTAACCTAGAACTGGAGAGCCTGGACTGGTCAGAAGAGCTCAGTGGTACACTAGTTGAAGAAACATGGCTTGGTTTCAAAACCAAATTCTCAACAGTACTAAACGACATGGCCCCCCTAAGAACCACCAGGGTAAGAAATCGCGCTGAGCTGTGGATGCACTCCGAAATATTGACCACTATGAAAACCAGAGACAAAAAATGCTCTGAGTTTCATAAAAGTCAGTCAAAGCTTACCAAAAGCTTGAGCAGTGAACTCCAAGTCCACGTGACTGAACTCAAACTGCAAAGAAACAGACTAAAAATTACGTAAACTCCATGATCAAAACTGCAAAAAAGAATTTCATCAATGACAAAACTGAGGAAAACAAAAATAAACCCTGTGAACTTTGGAAATTACTCAATAATCAACTACAGTAGGCTGCAGTAAAAAACGTAAAACCAGATTTTCAAACATAAACATAAAGACGGACAACACGCTCATCACAGACAAGCTGGATGTGGCCAATTACTTAAAGATTTTCTTCACAAACATAGCCACAACACTGGTAAATAAACTACCCTCCCACTCAGGCCATTTTGGGGTAGAACACATCATAGCCTACTACAATAACCTAGGGGTCCGCAAAAACGATTTCAAACTAGAAATGGTAACAACAGCTGAGGAGATACTGAAAAAACTGAGCGCCCTCCAACCTAACAAGGCCACTGGCCATGACAATATCCCCTCCAAATTCCTCAGAGACTCAGCAGCCGCCATCACCCCAGTCATCACTAGGGCTGTCTTAAATACTTCGAAGCTTCGTTCGATGGCACAAGCTTCGAACATTAAAAAAAAATCGAAGAGAAAAAAAAAAGAAAAAAAAAAGATAAAGATTTTCAACGTTTTTTTTTCAATTTTTTTTTTTTTACTTCGATTTGTGTGTGTGTGTGTGCGTGTGTGTGTGAGAACTACCCATCCCAGTTAGGACAGCCGAATCCCGTCCAATCTTTCGCCGTCGACTAAAGACTCACTTCTTCAACCATTATCTGAAATGATTAAAAAAAAAAATCTAACCGTGACTAACCTTACTGTCATGCACTTTTCCTAATAAACTAACCTACACTGTAACACGCAACAATTTGATAAACATTGTTACTCAGCTGATAGAGTTGTACCCTTCTTGCTGTCTTGTCGTACAGAACTTGTAAGTCGCTTTGGATAAAAGCGTCAGCTAAATGACTAAATGTAAATGTGTGTGTGTGTGTGTGTGTGTGTGTGTGTGTGTGTGTGTGTGTGTGTGTGTGTGTGCACGCGCATGGGGCCATTGGGTGGGGCCGGGGGACAAATACACTGGAGGAAAGTAACCCAGCTCAGCACTGCCCAAATTATATCATCACTATTGCCTGTTTGAAGGATATCATCCTCAAATACATATACACCTACATGCCTTGTAGAATTCCACACATAAGAAAGAAAGATACTGGGATGAATAAACAAAATAGGAAATAAAATTTAGATAAGGTGCTACTGAGATGTTTTGGTGAGTTCTTTGTTTTTTTGTGGAAGTTGCCCTTCTTAAAAATGCATGAACATTCACTGATAATTGGTCTGTAGTGGAGTCTACAAGGTCTACATTGCCGGACCATGTAGAATCCGGACCTTGTAGACTGACATAATTCTGTGCATAGTTTAGTCTACACAGGCCATATTTCAAATAATCAAAATCTTACTTCATTCATCTTAAACCTTATTGATTTGGGGGACTGGTAGTTCCCATGAAATCTGAAGTTGTTCAAACGACAACAGCGATCCACCTTGAATTAAATCACACAGCCGAGTGAAACCTTGTTGGCTCAGTCACGAAAGGGGCTACTTAATTAATTAATCCAACCCACTTTATTTATAGAGCACATTTAAAAACAACAAAGTTTATGAAAGTGCTGTACAAGTCCCACAACATAAGATAAAAAAAAAAATAAAAAATAAATAAAAAAAATATTTTTCTTTATTTTTTTTTTGTTTTCGACGCTTCGAATTAAAATCGAAGCTCGGCCCCGAAGCTTCGATTGCCAAAAGAAGCTTCGAAGGTCAGCCCTAGTCATCACACAAATAATAAACCTCTCCATAAAACAGGGACACGTACCC
This sequence comes from Notolepis coatsorum, assembly GCF_963971535.1. Lineage (NCBI taxonomy): Eukaryota > Metazoa > Chordata > Actinopteri > Aulopiformes > Paralepididae > Notolepis > Notolepis coatsorum. The sequence goes on from NC_140171.1 coordinate 69,907,391, forward strand.
AAAGACTTCAAAATTGCAAGAGTAACCCCCCTGCACAAAAAGGGCAGCAAATTAGACCCAGGCAACTACCGCCCTGTTTCTATTCTTACCTCCATCTCGAAAGTCATGGAAAAAATAGTATACGAACAGGTCGAAAAAAGTACCTCGCGGAAAAAAATGTAATCTACAAATTCTAATCTGGCTTCAGAACATCCCACTTCACTGACACATGCCTTCTCTATTTGAACGACCACATCAAACAAGAGGTGGACGTGGGCAAATACTGCGGCATGGTCATGCTGGACCTACAAAAGGCCTTCAACACTGTCAATCACTCCCTTCTGATTGACAAGCTAAAAGCAATTGGTTTTGATAGTCTGTCAGTGAGCCTGGATGCAATCCTACCTGGAGGGGAGAGAACAGATGGTGGAGGTAAACGGTACCCTACCCCCCCCCCCCCCCCCCCCCCTCCCAGTGAGCTGTGGTGTTCCACAAGGAAGCATACTAGGACCACTACTGTTCCTAATTTATGCAAATGACATGTCGTCAGCTTGTGACTGCAACTTGTTCCTATTCGCAGACGACTCAGCCCTGCTGGTCTCTGGCAAGAACAAGTTACAGGTTGAAAAAACCCTCAGCTCGGAACTAGGCAGAATCTGCACCTGGCTTGGTGATAACAAACTATCATTACACCTGGGTAAAACAGAGTCCATTTTCTTCGGTTCAAATAACAAACTCAATAAGACCGACGGCTTCTCAGTTACAGTGGGTGACAATATTGTCACAAGGAAAGATGAAATTACATACCTGGGTTCATGTTTGTCCAATCACCCTAATGATGAAATAATTATCTATAGTTATTAGTAAATTATAAATTATTTATTATTAATTAATTATTATTATTATTATTATTATTATTATTATTATTATTATTAGTAAGTTATTAGTAAATAGTTATCTATAATTATCCTAATTTATGCAAATGACATGTTGTCAGCTTGTGACTGCAACTTGTTCCTGTTTGCGGACGACTCAGCCCTGCTGGTCTCTGACAAGAACAAGTTACAGGTTGAAAAAGCCCTCAGCTCGGAACTAGGCAAAATCTGCATATGGCTCGCTGATAACAAACTATCATTACACCTGGGCAAAACAGAGTCCATACTCTTCGGTTCAAATAACAAACTCAGCAAGACCGACGGCTTCTCGGTTACAGTGGGTGACAATATTGTTACAAGGAAAGCTGAAATTACCTACCTGGGTTCCATCCTAGAGGCTAATCTTTCCTGTGACAAAATGGCATCCAATGTAATAAAAAAAGTCAACCAACGAACTCGATTCTTGTACCGGATCTCCTCTCTGGTAAACAAGAATACCCTGAAGACTCTGGCAGTCCTCATTCAAGGGTACTACGACTATGCTTGCACCTCATGGTACCAAAGCACCTCAAAGGCACTAAAAACTAAATTACAAACATCTCAAAACAAGCTAGTCAGACTACTGCTTGACCTGACTCCTAGAACCCACTTCACCCCTGCCCACTTTGACAACCTAGGATGGCTTAGAGTAGACGACAGAGTAAAGCAACTTGCAATGGGCCTGGTCTACAAGATACACTACGCGTATCGAAACTGGCCCCTACAAATGTCTTAACCCAGTTGTACAGTAAATTACCAAGTATGGCTTTGTCAGTATTCCAATGTACAGAGTACAGTGTCCGTCCCGTCCCCTCCAATGTACAGCCCCCACCCACCCAACCTCCTCCAATGTACAGTTTCTACGTCAAATGTATATACACTCTTTTTCTGGACACTTTTTGTATCACAAACAGTACTGTATTTGCAAATCTGATATGTCATAAATGTATAGATGTAGCAGTACTGTCTATCTTTATGTCATGTATTTCATATATGTTATGATGAATTGAAAATGGGGGACCCTGATGTAAACAAGACGAAAGTCTTTCTCTGGTCTGCATCCCCTTAACAATTGTATGTATTGAGCTGTACTGTACTGTACCCATTCTGCAATCTGTTAATAAACTTTTAAATCAATCAATCAATCAATCAATCAATCAATCAAGCAATCGTCAGTTCAGAGAAAGTAATGGATCTGAACTCGGTAGCTGATCAATATTCAAAACTTAAGACTTTGAGTATAGTGAAACAACAGTGAAAGGTGTTGTTAATGCTTCCTATAGTTAGAAGTGGAAATTACATTTAAAGTTAGGCCACAAGTCTGAAATGGTTTGGGTGGGGGGTTGGGCACTACGTTCACAGTGCTGTAATGCATGTTGTATAAAAGTGTCGATCGGATGCTCAAAGTGAACAATAAGCATGAGGTAGTTGAAAAAAAAAAAAAAAATGTAAGAAAGAAAAAAAAAATTGTAGCTATAGCTATAGGGCAAAACATACTCCTAAATTGAATACATTATTTATTACAGTAGCTTTCATTCTGCAACCTGAAATTGCCTATAAATCCAATATGAGTCAGTCATATTCGATATGGTCATATTGATTATCTCTCATGATGTATGCTTACAGGGGACTGCCGGGGGTTAACATGAATGACCTTACCCTCAGTCATCTCGTCCAGGCTGGTGACCCTCTTGCCTCCGTCCAGTGTGTATAAAGTCCGGACTCCCTGAGGAAGGTGCACATTGTCCGACAGGGATCGGGTGAGTTCCATAAGCAAAGCGTCCAATGACCTAAAACGGTCGCTGGACACGGCGTAAACCAAACCCTTGAAGTATTTGTCCCCATTTCGGTAAAAGCGCACTTTCTTGGCTCTCTTCTCCGACGTGAGAGACTGCAGTGTGCGCGTCCGGTAGAAGCTGCAGTGCGCGCTGTGCGCCGGGCTGGGTACCAGACCGTTACCTCTGGAGCCGGACTGGGACAAGGAGGAGCCGTTGGCCCGCGATGATGACCGGTGCGTCTTGTCCCGTTCCTCAAAATGTTCAAATTCAATACTTCTGCTTAGAGACATGTTTATCTCTTTGATGCGAACTCCCCGAATGGAAGGAGACCCTTCGTATAGGCGAGACCCTGCGTTCAGCCTGCTCACCCTGCTGTAAAACAATGCCTTGGTAACCGGGGACTAGGAGGGATGATACACGTATGATTCTTCTTCCCGAACGGTTACAATGTTGAAATGTCCCACTTGCAGCCACAACTTGAAATATTGTATTTTGGCCACTCGCGTATTAAAACACAAGGCGAGAGGGAGATCAATAAATCCGCGTAGCGTACAGTACAATAATATTCCAAGCGGCACAGCAGAATTATCCGGTTGAAAAGATGGCAAGTGATAGGCAGCTTTGTGTGAGAGACATTGCAGTCAACATGCAGGAACCCCCCACACACAGAGACACACACACACAAACAAAAAACACACGAAGAACCTAACAAAATTGAATGTGTGCCGCAAAAGCCGCAAGTCTCCTTCTTTTCACATCCTTTCTCCAGCCGGTCGCTTGCTCTGAAACACGAGCACCAGAGAGCTGTCAAATCAACGGGACTGGGAGGGAGGGAGGGGAGTCTCATCCGCCGCAGGGTCCTAACGCTAAACAATTGTTCTTCAAATTGTGTGGGGGCGTGGGGGGCCTGAACAATGACGTGTTTACACTCTAGTGAAGTGTGGAAATGCATTATATGGGGCATTCTCCATCTGCTACTTCAATGACACAGTTGAATAATGACATGGAGCTTGAAGTAGGTTCTGTTTTGAAGATGACAAACTGTTCAATTATTGGCCTTCGTGGATATTGGCCTACTATGTTCAACACATGCATGTACTTTTGATGAGAAACAATAGAGCAATACTTGAATAGACAGACTGATATAGGCTGGCTGGCTGGTTGGATGAGTGAGTGAGTGAGTGAGTGAGTGAGTGACAGACAGACAGATGCCAAGTGACTTGGCCCATGCCGGCAGTATGTCAGTGTGTAGTAGGGTGCCGCTTAGGGAATAGACATTAGAGAGGTTGCCAAGGTCACTAAACAGTGACAGTGGATTAGTCAGAGCCACGCCAGTTCCACTCCCTGCCACCAGCCCTATTGGACACACCTGCCTGCGTCATCACTTGGCACAGCATGGGACAGGCTCATAACTTGGTTCCACACTGTCACTACAGCTTGGCTGGAAGCAAAGTGAGAAATTAAATCCAGCCACCAGCCAAATGTTGAGCATTTTTGGCCGTAGTGGTACGTTTGTCTACTTTACCCAGTCATTACTTCAATTAGTTTGCTTACTTTACCCAGTCATTACCTCACTAGTTTGCTTACTTTACCCAGTCATTACCGCACTAGTTTGCTTACTTTACCCAGTCATTACCTCACTAGTTTGCTTACTTTACCCAGTCATTACCTCACTAGTTTGCTTACTTTACCCAGTCATTACTTCAATTAGTTTGTCTACTTTACCCAGTCATTACCTCACTAGTTTGCTTACTTTACCCAGTCATTACTTCAATTAGTTTGTGTTCTGAAGGTCCAGATTAACACTGAAAGTCTGCGTTTATTATTTTGTATAACATATATTGTTTATATATATAAGATATATATTGTTACGTCATCTGTTTGCCTAAACAGTATTCTCCATTCGCTTATGGTAGATCCCATTCTGAACGACTAGGCGCCAGAGACGCGCCCCCTAGACATGGTTTCTAGACATGTTCAGACATGTTCAGACAAGCCCAGAGCAGGCGCATTGATTCAGCACAGGTGAACAGGCTGAGCCCAATAGGGACCAGATAGAATATATTGTGTAGACCAGACCTGGGCATTGTACGGCCCGCGGGCCGGATCCGGCCCGCGGGATGATTCTGACCGGCCCGCGAAAGATTACATGATAATAAAAAAAAATAAAAAAAAAATAAAAAAAAATACTTTTTTTTAATATTTTTTTTTATTTTTATTTTTTACTTTTTTTCCCTTCATGTCAACGTTCACACGCACAGTATACGCTTAGGAGACATGCTCAGAAGATGTTGGTTCTCTTTGGATCCACCTACATATGTGAACAGACATTCTCAATCATGACGTTTACCAAGTCCAGGTACAGATCCTCTCTCACTGATGAACATCTGGCAGCTGTGCTTCGCATCTCCACCTCAGACATGCAACCTGACTTTGATGGACTTGTTAAAGCTCAACAGAGACTGGATTTCTCACACTGAATGAAAAAAAAGAACTGAAGAACACTAAAATGTGGAAATATAACAAGTGAAATGGGACACTTGATCTTTTCTTTTCTTTTTTTTGCACAGTTCTGAAAACATAAAACGTTTAATATAGGCATGTAAAGTAAAAAAGGCTACAAAACTGGGACACTTTTCTTTACACAGTTCAGTGACATGTCTTGTTTATTTTTGCTATAAGATGATGTGATGTCTTTAGAAAGCTAAGAAAATCCTTGTTTCAATAGTATATGAAACTCAAAATTCCCTTTGTTATTAATGTTTCACATTTTGTTTATCATTTTGGAAATAAATTCTATTTGAATAAATGATATTTTTGAAAGCTAACCTCACCTTTTAATTGCCAAATAATAACATACACTCTTACCAGGGGTCAAAACAATGCCATTTACTGCTTTTTATATAGAAATAAAATGTATATTATGCATAATTGAGTTTGGAATTTTGGCCCGGCCCCCCAACATATTTTCAGTTGCTCATTCGGCCCCCCGGGAAAAATAATTGCCCGCCCCTGGTGTAGACGGTGCAAGCAGCAGCAGCAGCAGCAGCAGCATAACAGGAAAACTAGCAGAGCGAGAGTGAAGACGTCTGGTGCAGTTGTACACAGACCGATAGCGGTGTATCGTTATAGAGAGCTAATGGCTACTTTAGATACAACTATAATATTGTCGAGCCATCATTGGCACAGTATAGTGACTTGTGTAAGCGAAGTAACGTGGAGAGACTTATAGTTAAACCCAGCGACGTTTGGATATAACTACTCATTGGAGACCGTCTGCGGGTTAGCTTCACGTACAAACGAAGCTAACTAGCTACCATCTATGCCAACGGGCTTTTGGATTAATAGCTATTAACCCTGCCATCGGGCGCTAGGAATACAACGACCGGTTCCGTACGAGACCCCTTATCCCAGCGACGACTGGATTATCCGACCAGTCTACAGTTTCTCTGGAGCAGGAGCTCTAGAGAGAACCATCGTCTCCAGCCACCATCTTGCTTTTCCCTGTATCGCCTCGTTTCGTCTCACTCCCTTCAGAGCTCCACCGGTCGAGTATCCGTAGTCTAGGAACCATTCGTTACCGTTGACTTTGTTGCATTGACATTCTAGTATTAAAGGAGAACCGTAATAAATAATATGTATGTTTGCTATTAACATTAAAGGGGAACTATTTTACTATTTCTTTCACTATTTGGGCACTTTTACACAATTCCTGTGAGTCTATGGAACACCTCTGTAATATATATATTTTTTTTATTCATTGTTTTGTATTTCTAATCAAGTCCTCAAAAACAGCATTTTTCTACCTCAAGATTTCGAGCTGTTTTGCAGCCGCAGCTGCAGGTGCCACCTAAACCACTGAGCACCGTCCACTTCGCCTGAACATTAACATGCAGCAGCGACTATATGACATCACATATAGGCACATTTTCAAACGACTCAGTTCAGTGAGGGTGAATATTGTGAGAGGAGAATTGGAAGAATGCGCCAATATGAGAATTTTGAGACATAGATCATATTAATATAAGTTCACATAGCTAGGAAACAATGCTAAACACTCAAAAAGGCCATTTATAAGATAGTTCCCCTTTAAACATGATGCTTGTTCAACTTGTATCCCTGTCCCCGCGTAGTCAATGGAGTGTCCGCCATTTTGTCTAACTGTACTGTCTGGCTATTAATATTCTTTAGTAGTGGTTTAATCTAACATATCTCAATACAGTCAGGGTTGTGTAGCCCCTTAGCTACAGTTTGTCTACTTTACCCAGTCATTACCTCACTAGTTTGCCTACTTTACCCAGTCATTACCTCACTAGTTTGCCTACTTTACCCACCTTGTGGAGGCCTCTCCAAGGCCTGTCTACAAAAAGGTTGGGTTTCCAGTTTGCCTGGATTGCTTGTCAGAAATCCAGGCAAACTAAATACTTTTTTTTAAATAATTATTGTTTTAGTAAGGACAAAATATTGTCATGGTAATTTCCAAGGGGTACTAACCATTAAAGGTAGCAAATCTCACAAATAAGGCAACAGTGATTACATTGCATATTGCACCATTGTCCTTTTTTAGTATTGATGGCGCCGCAACGAACGGCTGCCTGTCTGTGCGCTCCGTCGAGACTGTGTTTACTTTTGTTAATATTTATAGTTTTTAGAGTTTTGTTCGTACCAACTGTTGGTGCATTTTGATTGATTGATTGATTGAAAAGTTTATTAACAGATTGCAGAATGGGTACAGTACAGTACAGCTCAATACATACAATTGTTAAGGGGATGCAGACCAGAGAAAGACTTTCGACTTGTTTACATCAGGGTCCCCCATTTTCAATTCATCATAACATATATGACATACATGACATACAGATAGACAGTACTGCTACATCTATACATTTATGACATATCAGATTTGCAAATACAGTACTGTTTGTGATACAAAAGTGTCCAGAAAAGGAGTGTATATACATTTGGCATAGAAACTGTACATTGGAGGAGGTTGGTTGGGTGGGGTGGGGTTGGGTGGGTTGGGTGAGGGCTGTACATTGGAGGTGGGGGGGGGGGGGGGGGGTGGGAAGGGGACACACACACATTTTACACTGTACATTTGAAAATTGACAAAGCCTTACTTGGTCATTTACTGTACAACTAGGTTAGGACATTTGTAGGGGCCAGTTTCGAATTGCAGTCTCACGTAGGTGTTTTTTGAGAGTGTTTTTGAAGGTGGGTAGTGATTCACATTCCTTTACAGCTTTAGGCAGGGCGTTCCACATTGATGTGGCATAATTGCGAAACGTGTTTAGTCCCTTGTTTGATCCGAATCTGGGTTTTACATGATTTGTGGAGCTCCCTCTGGTGTTGTGATCGTGGTATTCACTGACCTTTGGGAAGTATTTTGACATGTACATGGGTACCTTGGTCGCGTAGTGTATCTTGTAGACCAGGCCCATTGCAAGTTGCTGTACTCTGTCGTCTACTCTAAGCCATCCTAGGTTGTCAAAGTGGGCAGGGGTGAGGTGGGTTCTAGGAGTCAGGTCAAGTAGTAGTCTGACTAGCTTGTTTTGAGATGTTTGTAATTTGTTTTTTAGTGCCTTTGAGGTGCTTTGGTACCATGAGGTGCAAGCATAGTCGTAGTACCCTTGAATGAGTGCTCCTGCTAGAGTCTTCAGGGTATTCTTGTTTACCAGAGAGGAGATCCGGTACAAGAATCGCGTTCGTTGGTTGACTTTTTTTATTACATTGGATGCCATTTTGTCACAGGAAAGATTAGCCTCTAGGATGGAACCCAGGTAGGTAATTTCATCTTTCCTTGTGATAATATTGTCACCCACTGTAACCGAGAAGCCGTCGGTCTTGCTGAGTTTGTTATTTGAACCGAAGAGAATGGACTCTGTTTTGCCCATGTGTAATGATAGTTTGTTGTCGGCGAGCCATATGCAGATTTTGCCTAGTTCCGAGCTGAGGGCTTTTTCAACCTGTAACTTGTTCTTGTCAGAGACCAGCAGGGCTGAGTCGTCCGCAAACAGGAACAAGTTGCAGTCACAAGCTGACGACATGTCATTTGCATAAATTAGGAATAGTAGCGGTCCTAGTATGCTTCCTTGTGGAACACCACAGCTCACTGTGAGGGGGGGGGATAGTGTACCGTTTACTTCCACCATCTGTTCCCTCCCCTCCAGGTAGGATTGTATCCAGCTCACTGATAAACTATCAAAACCAATTGCTTTTAGCTTGTCAATCAGAATGGTGTGATTGACAGTGTCGAAGGCCTTTTGTAGGTCCAGCATGACCATGCCGCAGTATTTGCCCGCGTCCACCTCTTGTTTGATGTGGTCGTTCAAGTAGAGAAGGCATGTGTCAGTGGAGTGGGATGTTCTGAAGCCAGATTGGAATTCGTAGATTAGATTTTTTTCCGCGAGGTACTTTTCGATCTGTTCGTATACTATTTTTTCCATGACTTTCGAAATGGATGTAAGGATAGAAACAGGGCGGTAGTTACCCGGGTCTAATTTGCTGCCCTTTTTGTGCAGGGGTGTTACTCTCGCAATTTTGAAGTCCTTGGGGACGTGTCCCTGTTTTATGGAGAGGTTTATTATGTGTGTGATGACTGGGGTGATGGCTGCTGCTGAGTCTCTGAGGAATTTGGAGGGGATGTTGTCATGGCCAGTGGCCTTGTTTGGTTGGAGGGTGCTCAGTTTTTTGAGTACCTCATCTGTAGTTACTATTTCCAGTTTGAAGTCGTCTTTGTGGACGCCTAGGTTCTTGTAGTATGCTACTATGTGTTCTACCCCATACTGCCCTGAGTGGGAGGGTAGTTTGTTTACCAGTGTTGTGGCTATGTTTGTGAAGAAAGTGTTTAAGTAATTGGCTACATCCAGCTTGTCTGTGATGAGCGTGTTGTCCGTCTTTATGTTTATGTTTGAGAACCTGGTTTTGAGTTTTTTACTGCAGCCTAGTTGATTGTTGAGTAATTTCCAAAGTTCACGTGGTTTATTTTTGTTTTCCTCGGTTTTGTCATTGATGAAATTTTTTTTAGCAGTTTTGATCATGGAGTTTACGTCATTTCTTAGTCTGTTTCTTTCTAGTTTGAGTTCAGTCACGTGGTCTTGGAGTTCACTGCTCGTGCTTTTGGTAAGCTTTGACTGACTTTTACGAAACTCAGAGCATTTTTTGTCTCTGGCTTTCATAGCGGTCAGTATTTCAGTGTGCATCCATGGCTCAGCGCGATTTTTTACCCTGGTGGTTCTTAGGGGGGCCATGTTGTTTAGTATTGATGAAAATTTGGTTTTGAAGCCAAGCCAAGTTTCATTAACCAGTGTACCATTGAGTTCATCTGACCAGTCCAGACTCTCCAGTTCAAGGTTAAAGGCCTCGCTAGAGTAGGTTTTGAGGTCTCTAGATGTGACTGTTTTGTGACAGCCAGCCTTTAGTTTTAGCTTTTTGCGGGTACAGAATATCATATAATGATCACTTAACCCGCATGCTATAACCCCTTTATTGGATATCTTGGACTTGTCAGAGGTCAGTATGAGGTCAATGGTAAATGGTAAATATATATATTTAATGTATATGACCGTCAGTCACTCATAGACATTGGATTACGGGAAACTTACCAACTGGATTACTCACTGGACCAGCTTTCCGAACCGCATCAATGGCCTGAAGAAATTCTCCGGAGATTAGGACCAGATCCTTTGTTCCTAGATCCCAGGAAAAGAGGACCCAGACGACGAGGAAAGAGGGCTGGGATCCGTAACAGGCTGAGATCCAGACGCCACCGTACACCACTGCCCAGTATATTGCTAGCCAATGTACAATCAATTGACAATAAACTGGATGACATCCGAGCAAGGATTCAATATCAAAGAGACGTTAGGGACTGCAACGCCCTCTGCTTCACCGAAACATGGCTCACACCGGAGGTTCCAGACCACGCGATTCAACCGGCAGATCACTTCTTTATCCATCGCAAGGATCGGACATCAGCAGAGTCCGGTAAACAACGTGGAGGAGGTATTGCCTTCATGTTTAACAAAAATTGGAGCGATCCAACTAACGTGAAGGAATTATCCAACCACTGCTCCCCAGAACTGGAATATATAACCATCAAGTGTCGTCCTTTCTTCCTCCCGAGGGAGTTAACGGCGATCGTCCTGATCGGAGTGTATATTCCACCGCAAGCCAGCAACAAGGTTGCGCTCTCCAGACTCCACGACGAGGTAAATAGAATACAAGTGGCGAATGTTAACGCCGCCATTTTAGTGCTGGGAGATTTCAATAGCGCCAATCTGAGAAAGGTATTGCCTGACTTCTATCAGCATGTGACTTGCAACACCAGAGGCGGTAACATCCTAGATCACTGTTACACGCAATTTAAAGGTGGCTACAAGGCTCATTCTGATAGTGGCTTTGGTAAATCAGATCACGCGTCCATCTTTCTTTCACCAAAGTACAAACAGAGAATTAAAAGTACTCCTGTAGTCTCGCGAGAGGTGCAGAAATGGGATTTGACGTCAGAGGAGACGCTCCGGTCAGTGTTTCACTACACAGACTGGAATGTGTTCCGCGACACAGATAACATTAATGTCTACACGGAAACAGTGCTGGACTATGTTTGTACTAGGGTGAAAGAAACAATCCCCACTACCAAAATGAAAGTTTACCCAAATCAAAAACCCTGGGTAGACAAATCCGTCCGTGAAGCTCTGAGAGAGCGCACCAAAGCATACAACGACGGCCTAGTGGCAGGCAACATGAATGACCACAAGGTGGCGCAATACAACGTAAGGAGGACAGTGTCAGAGGCCAAACGGCGCTACAGGGATAAAATTGAACTCCAGTTTGAACAAGCTGACTCTAGAGCTATGTGGCAGGGGCTCAAAACGATGACAGACTACAAAGGCGCCTCCCTCAAACTGAACAGTGACATCTCCTTAGCAAATGACCTCAATACCTTCTATGCAAGGTTTGATGCTGGTAATAACAACACCAGCTCACAAGCCTCGGCAATGGGGGGGGGGGGGGTCGGCTGCTGATGGAGGCGCAGTGTTCAGGGTAACAGAGCATGAGGTGAGGCGGACCTTTAAAAAAGTGAATATCAGGAAGGCAGCAGGTCCGGACGGCATCCCCGGCCGCGTCCTAAAAGTCTGTGCCGACCAACTGGCCCCAGTATTCACTGACATATTTAACCTGTCCTTAGAACAGGCTGTCATCCCCACCTGCCTGAAGAAGTCCACTATTATCCCTGTACCCAAAAAATCCAAGCCTGCTTGCCTCAATGACTACCGCCCTGTAGCTTTCACCTCCATAGCCATGAAGTGCTTTGAGAAGCTAGTAAAGGGCTACATCTGCTCCTCCCTCCCCATCAACATGGACCCCCTGCAATTTGCATACCGCCCCAACAGGTCCACGGAGGACGCCATAGCCCATGTGCTGCACACAGCAGCATCACACCTGGACAAGAGGCAGGGGAACTATGTGAGAATGCTATTCATCGACTACAGCTCGGCATTCAATACCATAGTCCCCTCCATACTCATAGCCAAGCTCAGGGACCTGGGCTTGGGCTATGACCTCTGCCAGTGGGTCTTGGACTTCCTGACTGGCAGACCCCAGGTGGTGAGAGCAGGCAACTGCACCTCCTCATCCATCACCCTCAACATAGGGGCCCCCCAGGGCTGTGTTCTGAGTCCCCTCCTCTACTCCCTGTACACACACGACTGTGTGGCTCAGCGGAGTAGCAATACAATCATCAAATTTGCTGACGACACAGTGGTGGTGGGCCTGATCTCTGCCAACGACGAGAGGGCCTACCTGGAAGAGGTCAAGGTCCTGGCGGGATGGTGCCAGGAAAACAGCCTCTCCCTGAACGTCAGCAAAACAAAGGAGATGATTGTGGACTTCAGGAGGTCGGGGGTCAAGGACTACAGCCCCCTCAGCATCGACGGGGCACCGGTTGAGAGAGTCAACAGCTTTAAGTACCTCGGAGCCTACATATCCGAGGACTTGACATGGACCACACACATTGACAGTGTTGTGAAGAAGGCACGACAACGCCTCTACTTCCTCAGGCGCCTAAGGAAGTTCCAAGTCAGCCAGAAGATCCTTAAGAACTTCTACTCATGTACAATAGAGAGCATCTTGACCGGCAACATCACCTCCTGGTTTGGGAATAGCACTGCACAAGACCGAAGCAGACTACAAAGAGTGACACGTTCAGCCGAACGCACAATTGGAGGGGGGCTCCCCACCCTCCAGAACATTTACTACAAGCGTTGCAAGGGCAAGGCTAAGAGAATCATTAAAGACTCCAGTCACCCGAACAACTGCCTCTTTGAACTGCTGCGGTCAGGCAAGCGATACCGGAGTCTCAAGGCGAGCACAGAAAGACTCAGAAGAAGCTTCTATCCCCAGGCCATCAGGCTGCTAAACGAACAATGAATGAACACTACACAACAACAACCACCAAACGCACATAGCACACACATCCACACGCACACACTCACTTTAAACAAACACACTGTAGCACCCACTCCACACACTTTATAGCACACACCCACTTTAAACAAACACACTGTAGCACCCACTCCCCACACTTTATATTTATGGATGAAGGATTGCACTACAACTCGTACACCTTACTGTAAATTGTACCTAAAATTGTACCTCATCCCATTTCTGCTTTGCACTAGATAGTACTGTACATTAGTACACTGCATAGTATTGTGTATTGTATATTATATGGTAACTCAGAACATTGTACATATGTCTATACCGAACACTGTGACCTCATTTTTCTTCTTCTAAATTCATGCTATATTATGTTATTATGTTATTTGATACTATCTTGTCTAGCACAGTCTCTGGAGCGTAACAGTAAGAAGCATTTTGTATGAAAGTATTCTGTACTTCTGTATGACAACTATTAAAGAACTTGAACTTGAACTCTTGAAGCAGCATTAGAAGTGGAGCTGATATTGTAAGGAGGACTAAGGACATTTCTCTCTTCCTCGCTTACTGGTCTTGGTCATATGAAGAGCGACTAGTAGGGACCCAGCAGGTGAGTAGGATTCCATTTTCCCATTCCATTATCCCCATTACGCCGGCTGGCGCATAGGGCAGCAACAAAGTTTCTCCACTTGCATCTGTCTTTGGCCATCTTCTCTATGGTCCCCCAGCTCTGGTGGTTTTGCTGGAGCTCCTTCCCTATAGTCCTACGCCATGTCGTTTTAGGCCTCCCTTTCTTTCTTTTGCCTGCTGCGGTCCAGTGTAATGCGACTCTTGGGATTGCGTTGGTGTCCATTCTGAGTATGTGGCCAATCCAGGTCCACCTTTGTTTATTAATTATACAGTGCATGTCATCTTGTTGGGTAATGTTGAGGAGGTTATTGTTGGAAATTATCTTGGGCCAGAATATACGTAGGATTTTACGCAGGCATGCGGTGTGGAAAGTGGATAATTTATGGATGTCGCTTTCTGTGGTTTTCCAGCATTCTGCACCGTATAGTAGTGTTGAGAGTATGCATCTTTGGTAGATCCGGAGTTTTGTTTTGTTGCTGTATTGGCTTGACTTCCAGATTTGTTTAAGTCTTATGAAGGTTGTGTATGCTTTGTCAATGTGGTTTTGGATGTCCTTACTTGCTCCCCCATCATGGTGGATGATGCTTCCAAGGTATGTGAAATTATCTGAATTTTCCTGTTCTTCTATTGTTATAATATGTGTTGGTGTATTGGTGTTGATGGGCATGACTTTGGTTTTATTGTTGTTTATAATCAGTCCAACTTGATGGCCATAGTGTTGTAGTCTGTCTGTCTTTTCCTGGAGATGTGTGTGTGTATGTGACAGAAGGGCTAAGTCATCCGCAAAGTCAAGGTCTTCAATGGTGGAATAGAGGGTCCAACGAATCCCTCTTGCCTTGTCTTCTGTGGTTCTCCTCATAACCCAGTCTATTGTAAGGTTGAAAAGTAATGCTGACATCACATATCCATGGCGGACTCTGGATCCTACTTCAAAACTGGTGGTGCTTGTTCCCACAGTGCAAGAAAAGCCGGTGTAGAACAGTTTGATGACATTAACTATGTGGGAGGGGATTCCATAGCTTCTCATGATCTTCCAGAGACTATCACGGTGGATGCTGTCAAAAGCCTTCTGGAAGTCGATGCCGTTTATGTAGAGCCGTCGTTGCCATTCACTGTACCCTGCACCCACTCAACCTGAAAACTGCAAGCACCCTACGGACATTTAGGCCTTGCTCAAAACCCACCTATTCGCCATAAACAATCCATGAGCTAGTTTTTTGTATTGTTGTATGTGTGGTCTACTATGTCTGTCTGTTCTCTATCTGATTGGTTGGACTGCCTGTATTTTCTGTTTTTCGTTTTGTTCCTGTCTTTTTTGTTTGTTTTCTCTTTCTCTCCCGGGATGCGCCCCGGGCCGATGTAACTATTGGTTTAGGGGCGCAATATAAATAAATTTATCATATCATATCATATCATATCACTGCTCAATGATATTCCTGAGAGTGAAGATCTGGTTGACGCATCCCTTTCCTTTCCTAAAACCGGCTTGTTCATCACAGAGTACTTTGTCAGCTGCTGATGTAATACGGTGTATAATGATTTTACAGAATATTTAGCTGGGAACAGAAAGAAGAGTAGGATTCCATTTCCAGGACAGATTAAGTCTCTTACCGGGTGCACAGTCTTGATGAAAATGATAATTTTATTACATGGGCAGCAAACACACAAACGGATGCATTTGTGTTTGCAATAACATTGGTCATTAAATAAAATGACTATAAGGACAGTTTACATTAGTGCAGGTAATTCCTTCCACAGAGTTCTAATACACACATCGACACATGACATTCTTTTACGAAAGGGGAGAAAAATAGACAAATTCCTAGCTGACAATGCCTGGATGTGGGGGGGTCACGGGACAAAAAGTGTTGACCTTTTGCAGCTTGAAGGCCTTCCCTATCACTTCAACCCACTAACACTATTATAAGGGAAAGCCCATGTTGTCTCTTTATTTTATTTTTTTGAATTATTTTTTTGAATTTTTACAGCTTTATTGGTCACGCAGGACCGACAGAGGAGAGGGCGAACGGGAGGAGAGGTGGGGAGGACATGCGACAAATAACGACGGGAGCTGGGATCTAACCCGGGTCGGCCTATGGTATGCGCCACGAGGGCGCCCCTCATGTTGTCTCTTTCAATGAGAATATGTCCAGATTTAGTATTTTTTTGTTATTTCATTAAAAAAAAACATTCATTCAACTTGTATTAAACAAGCAAGTTCAGTGGATAGCATAACACAATGATGGCAGCACTGGAACTTGGAACCTTTAACACCTAACCAGACGGAGGAAATACAGTACATTACATTTATGTTTGTTTGTCCATCCTTCCTTCCTTCCTTGTTTCCTTCCTTTCTGTCAGGATGCTGTGTGTTAGATGCATTATTTTCACTCATTCCTCTTCATGTGACCAAAATAATGTGAGCCAGGCATTCATTCAGCTGAAAACAAACCAGGAAGAGTTTCCTTGGGAAATCCTGTCCAGAATTGAAGGGAACACACTGTCTTCTACAGAGTCAGACAAGAAGATAGATACCAATTTCCTCTCTGTGTGTTCTGTAGGAAGCTATCCGGCTGCAAGGCAAGCTAGCCTAGCTTAGCACAAATGAATGGAAGCGGATATGGACCACTAGCCTAGCTTAAAACCTTAGGAGAGGTGTATCTGCTTCCATTCATTTGTGTTAAGCTATAGGCTAGCTTTCAGTTGGATAGCTTTCTACTGAACACACAGAGAGGAAATTTGTATCTATCTTCTTGTCTGACTCTGGAGACGACGGTAAGCACATTTCCCATAATGTTGGTGTGTTTCTTTAAGGGGGATTTAGAGGAAATATTCACTCATGGCATTTGTCTGGAAATCAAAGTAATAGATGGTGGAGGTAATGTGGAGGCTATGTGTGAAGCACCACTAGCTATTGTACAGAGTGGTAAAACCATGTGTGAGCCTCACTTGTTACTGTACAGAGTGGTAAAACCATGTGTGAGCTTCACTAGGTATTGTACAGCATGCTATCACAAGCATCGCCAATGCACTCGTCAAAAATATATTTTTGTTTACCTTTAAATATTATGATTAAATATCAACACTCTCATCATTACATGCTGCCACTCTAAGATGATTTCAGTCTAGAGCTTATTAAATCTCACTTGTCATAGATTTAATAAGGTTGTATATCAGTGGCAATGTATATACACTATACATCATCATAACTCAAGAGGCGAAGATCTCCTCCATGACAGGAAGCAGATAAGAGGCATCTGGAGATTAAAAAAAAAATCTATTTCCTTTTCAGCTGGCAGGCAGTGTGTGCATGTGTTATTTCAAAGTCAGACATCAGGTGCCACAGCACCCAAACAATGTGATGTTAATGTGTCAGTATCGAAGAGGGTGAGGTTTTGAGGTCAAAGGTCAATAGTGTGTGAGAGGCTAGGGAGGAGCTGAACAGAGGTCAGTGGTGCACAGCTGTACATGTTCAAAATAAATTTCTGGCAGCATGGCTACATAGCCTACATGTGCTTCAGGCTCATGATCAGAACGTTGCCGGTTCAAGCCCTGGCCAGGCTGCTGTTGGAACGTGGTGTTGTTGTCCAGTAGGGAACACTTTGGGTCTCATTCCCGAACGGATTTACGACCAAAAATGTCCTCTTAGGCAGATTTCTGCCCATTTAAGACATATTAGGGCTGGTAGCGCGATTCCCCAAATTTTCATGAGATCGGATTTGACCGTGGCTGAGGGCAGATTTATGATTGATTGACTAATTGAAAATTGTATTAACTTGACAGACTGTGTTCTCATAGTGATTCCTTCATGTCAACGCTACAGGCCTCCTTGGAATTAATTACTTAATCATAATTAAAATAAATATGACAATATTTGTACGATAAGAAATTACGCATTTGATGTTGGAAAAATAAATAATATGGATTCATCTGATCACAGGGCAGTTGGATTAACCATATCTGAACCAGCTATTTTGGACAAATGTATAATTACTTTAATTACTCAGATATTCAAACATTTGGAATTTGTATTTCTTATTTGTTACATATCTGTTTTAATGATTAATTATACATTTGAAAGAATGCAGGTCAACATGCTGCAATATATCCCATTGATTGGTATACAATGGGACAGACCTTTGTTTGATATAGCTATAAACCTGCATTCCTTCGATATCATTAATCAATTAAACGTATATTGAAATACACTATATAGCCTATACACCAACACTGAAATGACAGTGGATAAATAAATAAATAATAACTAAAGCTAATCGCGTGGAAATAGACTGCATTAATATTCCATAACAAGTCTTGTGTGCGCCAGTATGGCCTACGTGTCTAATGAATGAACAGTATAGGCTTAATATATTCTAGTTATAGGGCGGTCGGGTGGCGTAGCGGAGATTGCACTCGTCACCAATGCAAGAGGCTGCGGTCTCGACTCCCGGAGTCAGCATTGCCTACAGCTTGGGCCGATCATCATACTAACTCGTTTGGCTGAGTTAGCAGGAGGGAAGTCATGGGTGGGAAGGAATCTGGCGTTGTGGACAGCGACGCCTACAGGTCAGGTCTGGGCGCCTGCTCAGCGAAAGGCAGGAAGTGGTGAAGGCAGCGTGACCTCCCATGCGTTACACTTCACCAATGAGAGTCCTCGCTGCCAGGTGAAAAGAGAGCCGCTGGCTGTCTCTGCATGTGTCGGAGGAAGCATGTGGTAGAGTTCAGGGTTCCCTTGTACCGACCAGTAGGGGGAACATGCGCACAACAACCAGGTAGGGGAGGGGGGGAATTGGCATAACGACTAAATTGTATTTATTTTATTTTACCTTTATTTTAACAGGTAGTCACTTGAGATCAAAGATCTCTTTTTCGAGCAAGACCTGGCCAACTGTGCGCGCGCGTGTGTGTGTGCGCGCGCTGCGGCAAGTGCCCGAGCTGTACTATATATGATGACAATACAATTAATCAAATCTAATTTTGATGGGTCGCAAAACGCTTCCGCGTCCATTTTCACATGGCTGCATCATTAGTTGCCCTATAAGGAGCTCTGGAGGCGTTGTTTTGTATGCAAATGACCTAGACGGGAACGCGCGTTCATGTTTGAGACATGGTGCCATTCCCCAACGCAGATATCACAGCTGTGATCGTTTGAGACACTTAAGACATATTACCAGCGTGTTGAGGACTCAGAGTGAACTTGTCATTGATTCTGTCTCAGTCGGTTCCAAGATAAGTCTTCCAAGAGAACTCTTTGGAAAATATTGGAGAATCAAGTCAAGTCAAGTCAGTTTTATTTGTATAGAACATTTCCAGGCAGCGGCAGCTGACACCAAAGTGCTTCACAAGCAAGTTGATAAAAACAAATTAGTGTGAGGCAAGGTATAAGATTAAAAGAAATAAAAAAAACACAGCAAAGCAATGAAAGCAACAAAACAAACAATATGGTGCAAGATATAGGATTAAAAACATAATAAAGCAATGAAAGTAATAAAAACTGGTAGGACACAGTAAAACAAAGAGGATAGAAGGGCCAGGGGTCTAGTGGTGGTTAAGTAGGGGGGAAGGCCAAGGAGAACAGGTAGGTTTTCAAGAGTGATTTAAAAGCCTGTACGGTCTGGGCAGTCCGTACGCTGAGGGGGAGGCTGTTCCACAGTCTAGGCGCTGCGGTGGAGAAAGCTCTGTCTCCCCTAGTTTTGAGCCTGGTTCTGGGTACCACCAATAGCATCTGGTCAGCTGATCTGAGGGATCGGTGGGGGGTGTGGCGGTGCAGGAGCTCGGACAGATAGGAGGGAGCCGTGCCATTTAATGATTTAAAAACATTTAGTGCTAATTTAAAATCGATCCTGAAGCTAATAGGCAGCCAGTGGAGCGAGGCCAAAACTGGGCTGATGTGTTCGTATTTTCTTGTTTTGGTGAGGAGGCGCGCGGCTGCGTTCTGCACCAGTTGTAGGCGGCGGAGGAGGGACTTGTCAATGCCTGTGTACAGAGCATTGCAGTAGTCGAGGCGGGTGGTGACAAAGGCATGTATCACCGTCTCTAGGTTACTTTGGGAGAGGTATGCCTTTGTCTTCGCCAGGAGTCTAAGGTGGTAAAAGCTGTTTTTCACTACGGCGCTGACCTGTCTATCGAATTTAAAATTACTGTCGAAGATGACCCCGAGGTTCCTGACAGAGGTGGAGAGGTTTGGGCCCAGGGGACCAAGTGCGTCAATGAGGGGGGGCGGGGGGGGCACTATTAAAAACAATGACCTCGGTTTTCCCTTCGTTCAATGTCAGGGAGTTTTCGGACATCCAGCACTTGATTTCTGCCAGGCAGTCAAGCAGTGGTTCTATTAATGTCTTCCCTTGGGTGGGCTTTAAGGGGAGGTAAACCTGCACGTCATCGGCGAAGCAGTGGAATGAGATATTGTGTTTTGCCAAGATCTGGCCTAGGGGGAGTATGTATAGGAGGAAGAGAGTGGGACCCAATATCGAGCCTTGGGGCACCCCGCAGGTGAGGGGGGCCACAGAGGAAGTGAGATCACCGAGTTGGACAGAGAAGGTCCTATTACTCAGGTAGGACCGGAACCAGTCTAAGACGGGGCCCCTAAGGCCTACGTAATGCTCGAGGCGAGCTATAAGGATGTGGTGGTCTACCGTGTCAAAGGAGGCTGAGAGGTCAAGGAGTAATAGTAGGGATGAGTTTCCTGCATCAGCAGCTGTAATCAGGTCATTTAAGACACGGAGGAGAGCCGTTTTAGTGCTGTGTCGTGGTTTAAAGCCAGATTGGAATTTGTCATGGATGTTGTTGTGTTCAAGGAATGATTGTAACTGTATGTAGACTATGCGCTCCAGGATTTCTGATAAAAATGGTAGTTGTGAGGGGCAATTTGTTGGTCGCAGGTGTTTAATGGCATCGGAAAGGGAAGAGAGGGAGACCGGGGCAAACTGGTCAAAAACAGCAGGCAGTGGGTGGGGGGGTGGGGGGAGGAGGGGGGGTAGGGGGGACAAGGGGGGCAAGGGGGAGAGAGATCTAAGGGCAGAGACTTTGCTGATGAAGAAGTGTTGGAAGCCTTCGCATAGAGCTAATGAAGGTACAATAGAGGGGGTGGCACAGGGGTTGGTGAGGGAGTTTAGGACTTTAAACAGGGCCTGGGGTTTGTTTGAATTTGCTATGACTAAGTTGGAAATGTAAGCTGCTTTTGCAGTTTTGACAGCCGTTTGGTAGATGGACAGAGCGCTGTGTAGGATTTGGAGGGATACATGCAACCTGTCCTTCCTCCACTTCCTCTCGGCACGTCTACATGAATGAGACCCTTTGTCCTCTGGAACTGGCAGTGACAATGGACCTCATTCACCAACATTGTCGTAAGTTTCCTCTTAAATAACCTCGTTGGAAGTTCGTAAGAGAAAACCTACGACAGTTACCCCCGGATTCATCAACGCGTTCTTGTTGCCAAAATTATGACCTCTGTGGAGTCTGGTCTGCTCACAGTACGCCCGACTCTGTGGCGGCCTTTAGATGTCACGCTAAGATGTGTACTGTATGTTCTACAGTATGACTTACTACTATAGGGCAGTGCCTACAGTATCTGCATTATCTCCTAATAAAACAAGTCATTAGAATAATATAAGCCTACTGTAACTGAGGGGTACAATTCCCTGACTGTATTGATAAGTATGGTATCATCAAACCACTACCTGCTCTATGTACTTTAAATACTGGCCACACAGTACATGATATAGATATGATGAACACTTTCCCACCTGATGAAACGAAGTCCACACAAATGTATAAATCGAATATTTTGTAAGAGCCAAACCTTGAAAGTTTATATTTTGAATATATTTGTATTTTATATATTTAGAAAACTAGCAGTAGTTTAATTTGTAATGCTGTGGTATGCTATAAGCCATATTTATAGTTTAGTTGCGAATTATTTCTAAGAATTAACATTACATGTACGTTAGATGTGTTACTGCGCATGTGCGAGAGTCTTTATATGCAGTGAACTTGAAGTGCCTAGTTAGTAGTGAGACAGTGCCCATGCAGTATAGAAGCACATAACTTTTTGACCGTAGTCCAAAACGAAGTCCACCGATCCTAATTCGATCTATATCCTGTTGAAGAATGATGTTGTATATTGTGTGACTGCCCAAAGAAAGTAAAGAACCTTCAAACTTAATCCTGGAGTCCGTGAGTGTACATCATAATTGTGGATACAGATTTGTATTAGCCATTGGACACGAGTGTGAAACCTTTTTGCTGCACGCACTGAAAACGAAATGGTAAACGAAACTCCGAAGAAATTCTGCCATTACAATAGTCAAAAAGTTATGTGACCAAGAGGAAATATTGCTATTGACATCTGTAACTGAGGGGTACAATTCCCTGACTGTATGGTTAGATATGATACTTACTACCACTACCTCTTGTACTTTAGACTCTGGCCACCCAGTACTAGGTATGAATATGTTGAACACTCCCACCTGATAAACGGATCCAACACAAATGTACCAAATCGAAAGTTTGAGTTTTAATACATAGCAAAAGGTATGTACAACGATCACTTAATTACATTTATGATTTGAAATAGTATGCACTTTTATGGCAAATGAGTATTCGTAGGTAGATCAATATCGAATGTCCAATCTCTGATTGCGCAGGAAGCAAATATACAACCTGGAATATTTAGGGAACAATAGCAATGATACTTGAATGATTATATAGCTGGATACACTAGGGGAAGGTTCCGACTGCTTGTAGGACAGCTGGAGGGGGGGGGGGTTAGAGTCTGGCTGTATCCCGTCTGGCCGAGGGTATCCTGGGAGAGCCCACAGTCGTGCGACCCGGTGCCCAGCGATCCTCGATCCACAGATGAAAGCAGTTGGACTCTCTGTGGCCGGCGTCCTCCGGTCCACGATGGAGAGACGTGAGGCGACCTCGTCGTGTAGAGCGTCTTCTCACCTGTCGTCCTCTCCGGGGGGGGTATTTCCAACACACCGCAGTGTTGGCCTTTATCCATAGAATAATCAAAGTACTCAAAGCATAATCCAAGCCGGGGAAGGCTAGCCGTCGTCGGTAGAATAATCCAATATACAGGTCCACTCGCTCTTTGGCCTGGAGCTCCTCGGGTGCAGCTTCACGTGGGGTCAACCACCCTGGATAAGCGCCCAGCTGATGCCCGAAACGATGGGGGTGCTGATTACTATAGAACTCTTACCGCACGAGGCACTACATATGAATAGACTATTATTAGCTTAATAGAATACGTCCAACTCGACGATATAGTGCCAAATATGACTATTCAAATATTAATATACACGATGTCTCAATGCCGATACTGGGCCGAATTGGCCTTACTGCCCACACGTGGTTCGCGGGGAGGCTTTTGCGTCTGTCACTCTGTTGGAGGGTAAGGAACTGGACTAAAAGAAAGCTCTACTTTAATAGCGCAGTATATATACGCACTATGAACAAATAGTACCATTAGTGGTGCGGTAGACATATTCCTACGCGGAACTAGGACTTCTCCATACATGTTGAGCGGTACGATTGAACCTGGTCTGAGGGGTATGGCGACCTGGCACCAAGGTCTCGTCCAATGGTAGAATGGAGACTATTATGGGATGTTCAGTAGACTAGAAGGGATATTCAATGCATATTGTACAAGGAATATACAAGGGATATCAGGGGATATACAAATACAATTAAATATATATATTCGGTTTAATCTGATCCTTCAGAACAACATCGTTATCAAGAAAATAAACTGGCTATTGGAAGAGTTAGTTAAAGAAGCCCCTCGTTGACGACGAAAGCGGGAGCTAGCAACTCGTGACGTGACGTCAGCTTTAGAATCTAACGTTACTTTGCTGAGCTAAACTGGATGACGACGTTGCAAAAACGAAACAAATAAGAACATTGTGCATGTTCAACTGAATAAAGAAAAGTGTATAGTGTCTCATGTGACACCTGAAGAACTTAAAGAGTTAAATCGTTACCGTTCTTTTCTCACGTCGTATCTTCTCATCAATAACAACAAAGATGGACGGTGAAACTGCAGCGAAACTCACGGAGCCTGAGCCAGAGGGTGCAGTTACACAGAATGTCCGCAAGAGGGAGCTAACACCCAAGGGATTAGAGGACAAGCTGACTGGGCTTATAAAAGCCAGAAGATGCAAGCTAGGACAATTAACTGCAAAGGCAAACGAAATAGAAAGTCTTCTGGCAACTGAAGAGGAACAAGCCCCTGATATAACTATTGTGCAAAGGGAAATAAGAATGTATGACACATTCTATCAAGAATTTACACACGTTAATCACCTGGTGCTGTTATATCTCAGTGATGAAGAAGAAAAGAATGCTGATCAAGACCTGTGGTTTCAGCCTAAAGCAGATAAATGTGAACAATTTATCACAAAGATACAAGAATGGATTCAGGCTGCAATATGTAACAATGAGGTGACAAGTAAGGACAGTGTGTCTAATGCAGCCACAGGTGCTTCTACTACAAGTTCAGCACGCATTAAAGAAGAAGCAACCAGAGCTGCCCTCATGGCACAGAAGACAGCCCTGACAGAAATGCAGGCATTAGACAAAAAAGAAGCAAAGCTTAAAGCTGAACGGGAACAGTTAGAGATCAATACAGCTCTAGCAGTATCCAATGCAAAGATCAAAGTGTATCAGGAATGTGAGGAACAGCGGAGCAATGTGAGCAGGAACAAACGCGTGTCGACTACGCTGCGCCAGGTAAAATCTGAGTCTGGAGCTGGGTATGGCTGCACGAGTGGCGCCCAACCCGCCAAGCCACAAAAGAAAGAAATGTCCACGTTCCCAGTGAAAAGTACTTCCAAGCAAAAACATACTCATCTGAGACCTGATACAGAACAATGTGATGATCATCAACTACACGATGACAGTCCGCAACAAATGGACAGTGCTAGAGAAATGTATCGGCTCATGCAGCGACAGACAGACCTCGCTGAAATGCTCGCAAAGAACCAGGAGCTCTCTCGTTTGCCACAAAGAGACGTGCCAGTGTTCAGTGGAGAACCATTAGAGTTCAGATCCTTCATGAGAGCTTTCAATCATGCTATTGATGCACGAGCCGACAGCAGCGCTGACAAACTGTACTTCTTAGAGCAGTACACCAGAGGGGAACCACAGGACCTCGTGAAGAGCTGCCACCATATGACTGCAGTGCGTGGATATGCAGAGGCAGTGAGACTGCTTCACGAACGTTACGGAGACCCGCTGAAGATCGCAGACTCTTTGATCAACAAGGCTTGCAAGTGGCCGGTGATAAAGTCAGAGGATGGGAAAGCCCTCAGCGCTTTTTCAGTGTTTCTTGTGAGCTGTCGCAACGCTATGGAAGATGTCGATTACATGGAAGAGATGGACAATCCGACGACCATGAGGGCGGTTGTTGCTAAGCTGCCATTCAAGATGAGAGAGAGATGGAGAGTTCATGCATATGACCTTCAAGAACGCCGTCGGAGGCGAGCCAAGTTTACAGATCTGGTGAGCTTCGTAGATCGCCAAGCAAAGATCACATCTGACCCTCTCTTTGGAGATCTCGACTCTGCAACAGCGGACAAGAAAGATACAAAGAAACCTCAGCACGGAAAGAAAGATCAAAGAGAAGCTAAAAGGGGAAGCAGCTTCGCTACCAGTGCTGAACAAGTGGATGATGAAAAAGGTGAATCATCAAAATCAAAGGATGCTACATACTTCAACCGTGCCTTTACAAAGCCATGTGTGTTCTGTGAGAAAGGTCACACCCTGGAAGAATGTCGCAAGCTAAGAGACAAACCACATAGGGAAAGAGTGGAGTTTCTGAAGAGGAACGGCTTCTGTTTCGGCTGCCTGGTGAAAGGCCACCTTAGCAAGGAGTGTAAAAAGAAAATGACATGTGAACACTGTTCCATGAAGCATCCCAGCATGCTACATTTTGAAAGGCAAGACAAAGGTGCAAAGGAGAAGACAACAGAAGTTGCCTCAAAAGAAGATGAACCCGCCTCCCAAGCCAGTACAGAGGAAAACAAAGTGTTAAGTGCCTGCACTGGGGCCGGAGACAACTGCGTGCTCGCCATAGTGCCAGTCAGAGTAAAGAACAAGAAAAGCAACAAAGCTGTGGAGGTCTATGCATTCATGGACCCAGGCAGCTCTGCAACGTTTTGTACAGAGACACTGGCAGAGCGATTGAACATTCAAGGCAGAAAGACGGAGCTAGTGCTAAGCACCATCAATGCAAAGAAGCGAGTGGAGAGTTACATCCTCACTGACTTGGAAGTTAGTGGGTTAGAGGAGAATAACTTCATTGAACTGTCCAAAGTGTTCACACAGAGGAACATCCCCGTCTCCGTGAAGAACGTTCCACAACAAAAGGATGTTGACAAATGGCCGTACTTCAACGAAGTCAGGTTGCCACGCATCAACGCCGAAGTGGAGCTTCTCATTGGAACAAGAGAACACAAGCTGCTAGAGCCATGGAAAGTGATCCACAGCCAAGCAAACGGACCATATGCGGTCAAAACTGCTTTTGGGTGGATTCTGAATGGTCCACTGAAAGAGCCAACGGACACTACAGCACGTGACGGTGAACAATCAAGTGCTGCAGTGAACAGAATTGCTGTCGAGACTGATGATATAGAACGGCTTCTTCTCCAGCAATATAACCATGACTTTCCCGAACGAAACTGTGATGACAAGTTAGAGATGTCACAAGAGGACCATCGTTTCATGGACTTTGTGTCAGGCTCTGCACGCTATGTGGATGGACATTACTACATAAATCTTCCGCTGAAGAGAGCGAGTGTCCAAATGTCAAACAATCGAAGTGCTGCTATGCAGCGAGCACTAAACCTCAAGACCAAGCTGAAGAGGAATCCTGAGTTCCATGCAGAGTACACCAGCTTCATGTGTGATTAACGCAGGATATGCAGTGAAAGTACCAACAAGACTGTTAAGTCGTCAGGATGGAAAAGTATGGTACCTTCCCCATCATGGAGTCTTCCACCCACAGAAGAAACGGATTCGTGTGGTGTTTGACTGTGGCGCCAGCTACCAAGGAGTCTCATTGAACAGTGAGCTTCTACAAGGACCAGACCTAACGAACACCCTGGTCGGAGTGTTGACTCGCTTCAGACAGGAGCCGGTCGCCATGATGGCTGACATCGAAAAGATGTACTACCAAGTGCGCGTGCCTGATGAAGACACCGATCTCTTGCGCTTCCTGTGGTGGCCCGAGGGAGACATCACTCAGGACATTGCTGAGTACAAGATGGTTGTGCACCTCTTCGGTGCGACCTCCTCACCCAGCTGCGCCACATTTGCTCTACAGAGGACAGCACAAGAGAATAGGAGCAAGGCTCCACCTGAGGCTGTAGACACAGTTCTCAAGAACTTTTATGTAGACGACTGTCTAAAGTCGGTCTCCAACGAAACTCAAGCTATCGCCCTACGAGCAGACCTCACCGCATTGTGCGCCGACGGAGGTTTTCACCTGACCAAATGGACAAGTAACAGTCGCAGGCTGCTTGCGTCTGTCCCAGACAACGAAAGAGCAAACGAACTGAGAGACCTGGATCTGACCAACGATGCTCTCCCTGTGGAAAGGGTCTTAGGAGTGTTGTGGTGCATCGAGTCCGACTCATTCAAGTTCAGGATCAATCTTAAAGACAGACCCATCACAAGACGAGGAATCCTTTCAGTAACCAGCTCTATCTACGACCCTCTGGGTTTCCTTGCCCCAGCAATCCTCCCTGCAAAGATGCTCATGCAGCAGCTGTGCAAAGAAAGGCTTGCATGGGACGACGAAATTCCTAAAAAGTTTGCCCAAAAATGGACAATGTGGCTGCAAGAGCTTCACCAACTGTCAGAAGTGGGTGTGACCAGATGTGTAAGACCAGTGGACTTCGGACCTGTTGCAGAAGCACAGCTTCATCACTTTTCTGAAAATGGATACGGGACAGTCTCCTACCTCAGACTGACAAGCGGCAATGGACAGGTTCACTGCGCCTTCATGATGGGACGAGCCCGTGTTGCTCCAACAAAGCAAACTACTATTCCACGAATGGAATTGACAGCAGCGGTAGTGGCCGTGAACACTGACAAGATGTTGAGACGAGAGCTCCAGATGGACCTTCATGACTCGACATTCTGGACTGACAGCACAACCGTGTTGAGATATATAGAGAATGAAACACTGCGTTTCAAGACCTTCGTTGCCAACCGTGTCGCCACCATCAGAGATGCAACGAAGGCGCACCAATGGAAGTATGTCAATACCTCAATCAACCCTTCCGACTGTGCTTCCAGGGGGCTTACACCTACCAAGTTCATGGAGAGCCCTAGCTGGTTTCATGGTCCAGCTTTCCTTCGAGAACCAGAGAGTCAATGGCCGGACAGACCTGCCGAGATGAAGGTCGAAGAGGACGACAGCGAGGTGAGACACGTACACCTTACACACGCAGTCGAAGACACAGACGCTGTGAACAAGCTGATCAACCACTATTCCAGCTGGTACAGATTGAAAAGAGCCGTCGCCTGGATTCTCCGACTGAAGGATATGCTGCTACAGCGCTGTAGGAAGAAGAAGACAGATCTACAAACAGATCCCGATCGTCAAACAAGAAATGACAACCAGAACGACAACAAGATGATGCCAGACGTGGGCACCTTGACAGTTGAATGTCTAACGAGAGCTGAGATGGAGATCATCAGATTCACTCAAACCCAGCATTTCCCTGAAGAAGTACTCATGCTGGAGAAAGGAAGCAACGTGAAGAAGAGCAGTCATCTAACAAAGCTTGACCCAGTGATCCAGGATGGAGTTCTGAGGGTCGGAGGCCGTCTCTGCGCATCTGCTATGCCGGAGCATGTGAAGCATCCGGTCATCATCCCAAAGGATTCGCACGTCACTACACTGATTCTGAGAGACACTCATGAGAAAATCGGACACTGTGGAAGAAACTATATGCTCTCACGTTTGCGTCAAAGGTATTGGATCCCCTCAGCGAACTCAATGGTGAGGAAGGTCTTGTCAAGATGTGTGGTCTGCAGAAAAGTCAAAGGCAAGACCCTCGGACAAAAGATGGCAAACTTGCCTCCAGACAGGCTGGAACCTGACAAGCCCCCTTTCACTAACGTAGGGGTGGATTACTTTGGTCCGTTTGACGTGAAGCAGGGCCGCAGCACTGTGAAGAGATATGGCGTCCTGTTTACCTGTCTCACTACGCGAGCAGTACACCTTGAAGTAGCGCACTCGCTTGACACTGACTCGTGTGTGAATGCAATCCGTCGTTTTCTGTGCAGGAGAGGACAAGTAGCAATTATGCGCTCAGACAATGGGAAACATTTCGTAGCCGCTGAGCGTGAGCTGCGAGAGTCGATTCAGCAGTGGAATCAAACAAAGATTCAAGATGCACTGATGCAAAGAGGAATCAAATGGGTTTTCAACCCACCTGGAGGCTCACATTTTGGAGGAGTCTGGGAGAGACAGATCCGATCTGTAAGGAAAGTAATGAGATCTGTGCTGAAGGAACAAACAGTCAGTGATGAGTGTCTACACACATTGCTGTGTGAAGTGGAATACATACTAAATGACAGACCACTCACAACAACAACAGACGACCCTTCAGACCTCGAAGCATTGACCCCTAACCACTTACTACTGATGAAGAAGCAGCCAGTCATGCCGCCTGGACTGTTCAGCAAGGAGGATTCATACGCACGCAGAAGATGGAAGCAGATACAATATCTCGCCGACTTATTCTGGAAGCGATGGGTGCGTGAGTTCCTTCCCCAGTTGCAAGAGCGTCAGCGATGGACCCAGATCAAGAAGAATCTGTCAATTGGAGATGTCGTCATGATCTTGGATGAATCAGCGCCACGGAGCTCATGGTTGCTGGGAAGAGTCGCTCAGATCATTCCCGATGCAAACGGACTTGTGAGGCGTGTGCTGGTCAAGACGAAGACGAACACCCTTGAAAGACCTGTCGACAAGCTGTGTCTCATCTATGAGAAGGACAGTTAAACAAAAGAACTTTGATCTACGTATCCTTTGTACGTTCATTACATTCACGCTAGAATTTGATTAGCATATAGGATAATGCTTTATTTTTGAAATTTACGTTGGCTCTAGTTTGTTTATTGAGTAATTGGCAGCCTGCTTGTCTTCCAATTAGAGGCCGGTGTGTAAGAGCCAAACCTTGAAAGTTTATATTTTGAATATATTTGTATTTTATATATTTAGAAAACTAGCAGTAGTTTAATTTGTAATGCTGTGGTATGCTATAAGCCATATTTATAGTTTAGTTGCGAATTATTTCTAAGAATTAACATTACATGTACGTTAGATGTGTTACTGCGCATGTGCGAGAGTCTTTATATGCAGTGAACTTGAAGTGCCTAGTTAGTAGTGAGACAGTGCCCATGCAGTATAGAAGCACATAACTTTTTGACCGTAGTCCAAAACGAAGTCCACCAATCCTAATTCGATCTATATCCTGTTGAAGAATGATGTTGTATATTGTGTGACTGCCCAAAGAAAGTAAAGAACCTTCAAACTTAATCCTGGAGTCCGTGAGTGTACATCATAATTGTGGATACAGATTTGTATTAGCCATTGGACACGAGTGTGAAACCTTTTTGCTGCACGCACTGAAAACGAAATGGTAAACGAAACTCCGAAGAAATTCTGCCATTACAATTTTATATAGCAAAGGGTATATACAACGTTCACTTAATGACATTTATGATTTGAATGCACTTGTAAGGCAAATGAGTATTCGTAGGCAAATCAACATTGAATGTCCAATCTCTGGTTACGCAGGGAGCAAGTATACAACCTGGTTCTTTAGGGAACTATAGCGATGGTACTTAAATGATTATAGCTGGATACACTAAAGGGGGGTCCCGCTGGTTGTAAGTCAGTAGGGGGGGGGGGGTTAGGAGAGCCGCTGGCGATATCCCATCTGGCCGACGATTTCTTGGGAGAATTCAGAGTGCTGAACACGGTGCCCACAGAACCTCGGTCCACAGATGAATACAGCTGGGCCCTCTTGTAGACGGTAGCTGCCGGTCCACAACGAAGAGACGTGAGGCGACCTCACTCGGGGTAGAGCGCCGTCTCACCTGGACTCCTCTCGGGGGGGTAGTTCCAACACTCAGCAGTGTTGGCCGTTATCCATGGCATAATCAAAGCACCCAAAGCACGTAGATAATCCAAGCCGTGTAGGGCTCGCCGTCGTCCGGGTAAAGTAATCCAATGTACAGGTCCACTCGTCCTGGCCCAGAGCTCCTCGGAAGCAAGCACCACACGTGGTCTGCCCAGCCTGGTTAAGACTCTAGATAACGCCAGGAACGATGGGGGTACTGCTCACTCTATAACTCTAACCGAACGATGCACCATACATAATAGACTATTATTAACTTAATAGAAATACGTCCCACTCGACGGTATAGTGCCAAACTATGACAATTCAACTATTAATCCACACGATGTCTCAATGCCTATTCTGAGGCCAAGTAGGCCATACTGCACCACACGTGCGTCGTGGGTGAGGCTTCACGTCTGTTACTAGGTTGGAGGGTAAAGGACTAATGGACTAAAAGAAAGTTCTACTTTACTTGCGCCATATATATATGCGCTGTGAACAAATAGTACCATTCGTATTTCGCCAGACGTATTCCTACGCGGAACCGGGCTTGTAACGACATGTTCGTCGGCACGATTGAACTTGAACCAAGGGGCTTGGCTGCTGGCGCCAGGTTCTTGTCCAATGGTAGAATGAAACTATTATGGGCTGTTAGTAGACTAAAGGGATATTCAGTGTATATGTACAAGGAATATACAGGGGATATCAAACGATATACAAATACTATTAAATATATATCCATAAATAAATATATATATTCGGTTTAATCTAATCCTTCACAACACCTACTGTTCATTCATTACGCACGTCGTAGGCTATACATTACGCGTGTGGGTGTGAGTGTGTGTGCGCTGAGGCAGGTGGCCAGGAGAAAACACAGCAAACATACATAACAAGAAGAATGTAAAGTACATGGTCGCAGGATCAGATCATAACAGTCAAACAAGCAACCACAACCATCCCCCCACCCACCCACCCACCTCAAAGCCGCCCTCTCCTGCCTCCTCCATTGATGGCACGAATGGAGGTAGGTACAAATGAGAATTTGTATCTATTGTTTTTAGCTGCAGGGGTCTCCAAACGTTGGCCGGAAGGCAATAATTGATACACCGGATTTAGGGGGTGAGAGCTGTCCACTCTAATCGATGACGCCTTCCTGAGCACCTGCTTGTCATATATATGACCCAGACAGCTGAATTGTACCCCCACAATCTTGCTAGCCCCCCCTCACAATCCCGTTAAGGGCATTCTTCTGTTTAATGCCAAGGTTTCCATACCAACTAATGGCAGCAAAGGAAACAACAGACTCTATGAAGGCCCTATAGAACAAGATCATCAAGGACTTATCCACCTGAAATTTGGCTAGCTTCCTTAGACAGAAGAGGCGCTGCTGACCTTTCTTACAGACCATTTCGGTGTTAAAATCAAATTTCAGATGATTGTCAATAATGGAACCGAGATATTTATAAGTAGTCACCAAATCCACTGTCTGGCCATTAATGACACTACTCTGAGGAGCTAGATCGTCTAAAATCAATGCACATATCTTTAAGAATGTATAAATATGGAATATTAATACAGTCTATTCCACTATAGCTATAGCCACGTGATTGGGTTTAGTTCTTATTTATTTATCCACTGTTGGTGTAGTGCTTTTATTTATTTTCTGACATCACAATGCCTCTTGAGGCATGACTGTAAAAATGTAAAAAATCATTTGTAATGATACCTTTCAGCCATTGTATGTGTGCTGTGTGTCTGATGCCAGTTGTATGGCAGCTGTTGAGCACACATAGCCCTAGGTTGGTATATTGGTATACATTGGTGATGAAGGTAGCAATTTACATAAAGTCTAGAAAAGTGCTTTACATGCAATGATTCATTCATTAATTCATTCCATATTCATCACATCTGTGGCCACAGTAAACAATGTTGAATCCAGGCAATGTTGGTGCACCAAATTGGAGAAAGTAGCCTTATCCAAACATAGGCTGAATAACTGTTTAATTAAGTGATTCATCAAAGCTACAGTGCAGAACGAAGGTTATCCTATAACTGTAGTAGTTACATGAGTCTTTTGGGAGCGTTCTGCTCCCTATGGGATGTCCCTGTCACCTAGCGTGACCTTGAAAGATTTCCGCTACTTGCACCTTTACTTGTCCGGCCACGCCCCCTTCCACCCATATGCATATAAGCGAGGGGCGTGACCGTACTCCACCAGGGAACGTACGCGAAAACATAAGCCTGCGTTACCGCTCGCACACCTCGCAGGGTCGGGGTTAAAACCCGACGCTGCCCGCGAGGCGTCCCGGGGGGTCGGGATTCCAAACCTCGACCCCGCGGGCGAAGCTGTAGCAGCGGGGCGCGAAGGAGGTCCCAGCCCCAGGCTACTCAAGGCAGGCTTACCGCTGAGGCCAGGGGCCAGGACCCGCCTTTACAAAAGTGACCTGGTGAGGTCAACAAGGCTGCAGCATCGAGACCTCTCCAGGCGTTTACTCGTGACACCACCCACTACACCACCAGCGCAGGAAGAGGCTCTGAAAAACTCCCGGAGGAGGAGGCTCTGTAAGGAGGTTCTCTCTCCGAGGAGGAGGCTCCGCTGAGGGGGGGGGGGGGGTGCTCTGAAGAACTTCCTGAGGAGGCTCTGAAACTCCCTGGGGAGGAGGCTCCGAAGTTCTCTGAGGAGGCTCCCCCATAATCCTGTGGGGTCAGCTGGCATACCGGGAAGACAAACACTCCAAAAGAGGAGGTCGATCCAAGGCCGACAGGTAACAAGAGCAAAGCTCGACCTGCGCCCGGAGGACTGTGAACTACACAGGAGCAGCTACAGGGGCTGCTATAAAAACAGTACCCCAACGGCCCACCCACCGAGCGGGGGGGAGGGGAGGTTGTTCGGCATGCCATGCACAATGTCACCATCTCGTGGGGTCACAACCTCGTGGGGTCGAGGTCCCGGACCTTGACCTCGCCAGTAAACCGACCTCGCCATGAACCCTGACCCTGCCAATTTATTAATCCCGCAGCGTCGGGTTTCAGAGAAAGAGTTTGACACAATTGGCAGACGTCATAAACATGCAGGGGCAAACTCTCTGGGAGCCGGGGTCAAACCCGGGCTCTACCAGAGAGTTGACTCCGCTACCGGCATTGTGAGGTTTTGTCCGCTGCTCACCAACTTTCTCTGTTTTCTTTAAGCCTACTGTTAGAAATTCCCTTCTCACTCACTCTCTCTAGCCCCCACCCTCTCGTTCTTTACTCTCGTTTACTCTCAGTGGCCACACCTGGACTATTATCAATTACCTCTCGCACCTGTGGTGGCAGGCTAATTAGTTCCCCTGTGGGCTTTAAATACCAGGGCTCTTCCCCTCGTTTCGGTGTGGGGTCGTGTTGTATTCATGCTGAGTCATATTCTCTAACATCTAGACTCTTTCGGGAGATCCTCTGGTCTACCAATGCTGTATATGGATTTCTCCAGCCTTGAGATGTTTTGCTCCAGCCTTCGTCTGCTGTCGCCGTAGCCTGTGGAGGAGACTGTTCTGCGCTCCCTGTAACTTCCACGGGAGGCACCCCAGCGTTCCACTGCAGACCCCAGCGCAGCTGTTCGTCCTGACGCACATCTAGACCAACGCGCATCTTCCGGACCCTCGGGCTTGGCACGCTCTCCAGTCACCAGCGCGCAACGCGCATCTGCAAGGGCTTGGCACGCTCTCCAGTCACCAGCGCGCAACGCGCATCTTCAAGGGCTTGGCACGCTCTCCAGTCTCCAGCGCGCAACGCGCACCTTCAAGGGCTTGGCACGCTCTCCAGTCTCCAGCGCGCAACGCGCATCTTCAAGGGCTTGGCACGCTCTCCAGTCTCCAGCGCGCAACGCGCATCTTCAAGGGCTTGGCACGCTCTCCAGTCTCCAGCGCGCAACGCGCATCTTCCAAAGATCCTTGTGCTTGGCACACTCCTCCTCGCAGACGCACCCCGATGCGTCTCTCGGTTCCGACGTGCACACCAAGGTGTGGCGCGCCACTCTGTTCCTCGGCTCCGACAGCGGCTACCCGGTGGACGACACCCTCGCCACCGCCGCTGTTCCAGCACCCTGTTCCTCGGCTCCGACAGCGGCTACCCGGTGGACGACACCCTCGCCACCGCCACTGTTCCAGCACTCTGTTCCTCGGCTCCGACAGCGGCTACCCGGTGGACGACACCCTCGCCACCGCCGCTGTTCCAGCACCCTGTTCCTCGGCTCCGACAGCGGCTACCCGGTGGACGACACCCTCGCCACCGCCACTGTTCCAGCACTCTGTTCCTCGGCTCCGACAGTCGGCTACCCGGTGGACGACACCCTCGCCACCGCCACTGTTCCAGCACTCTGTTCCTCGGCTCCGACAGTCGGCTACCCGGTGGACGACACCCTCGCCACCGCCACTGTTCCAGCACTCTGTTCCTCGGCTCCGACAGCGGCTACCCGGTGGACGACACCCTCGCCACCGCCACTGTTCCAGCACTCTGTTCCTCGGCTCCGACAGCGGCTACCCGGTGGACGACACCCTCGCCACCGCCGCTGTTCCAGCACTCTGTTCCTCGGCTCGGACAGCCAGCCACCCGGTGGCGATGCCCTCGCCCCGCTGCTGTCCCTGTACCTTTACGCATACGCCTGGGTGAGTTTTGATTGTGATGTCACTCATCCAGCGTAATGCCTCTTGCCCCCGTCCCGCTGCTGTCCCTGTACCATTACGCATACGCCTGGGTGAGTTTTGATTGTGATGTCACTCATCCAGCGTAATGCCTCTTGCCCCCGTCCCGCTGCTGTTCCCTGTACCATTACGCATACGCCTGGGTGAGTTTTGATTGTGATGTCACTCATCCAGCGTAATGCCTCTTGCCCCCGTCCCGCTGCTGTTTCCTGTACCATTACGCATACGCCTGGGTGAGTTTTGATTGTGATGTCACTCATCCAGCGTAATGCCTCTTGCCCCCGTTCCCGCTGCTGTTCCTGTACCATTACGCATACGCCTGGGTGAGTTTTGATTGTGATGTCACTCACCCAGCGTATTGCCTCCTTTAGTTCTCACTTAGTTAGTAGTTTGGACATTTCATCTCCCACTCTGTTTTTTGTTCTCACTTAGATAGTATTTTTGGACATTACATCTCCCCCTGTGTGTTTGTCACACGAAGATATTATTACTTTGTTTACTTTGTTTATTTGGACTGTTCTGCATCTGCTCTGTTTGTTCCCTTTTGAATATTAACCCTCTCCTCTGTTCTGCAGAGCGGCCCAGATGTTTTCCCACCAGTCCCCAGTTCCTCCCTGTCCCCAGCCCGCCTCCGCGGGTCTCTGTCCCCAGTTCCTCCCTGTTCCCCAGCCCGCCTCCGCGGGCCTCAGTCCCCTCTGTCCCTAGTTCTCCCCTTTCTAGTTCCACCTAGTTCCTGGTCCCAAGTTCTCCCCTTCTAGTTCCACCTAGTTCCTTGTCCTTAGTTCTCCTAGTCCCCAGTTCTCCTGTTCCCTAGCTCTCCTTGTCCCGACTTCTCCTAGTCTCTAGTTCCTCTGTTCCTTTAACCTTCCCCTAGTGTTCCTTTAACTTTCCCCTAGCGTTCATTAACCTTCCCTTAGTGTTCCCTTTTCCTGCCCGCCTCTTAAAGGCACCTAGTTTTTCCCCTCTTGTTATATTCCTGTATTTGTGTTCTCCCTTAAAGGGACAGTGCCCTTTTTCCCTGTCTCTCAATAAATATCTGTTTCTTGGCAAACCATCATACCTGTCTTGTGTTGTGCGATTGGGGTCGGTTACAAACCATAACAGTACGACCCCACCAAATCGACGACCCCAGCCAGCACAGACGGTGTATGTTGAGTTTGCCTTTTTTTTTCTTGTTCCCTCTAGCTCCCCTCTAGCTTCCTTGTTAGCCTGTTAGCTCCCCTGTTAGCTTGTTGGTCTCCCCGGTTTTGCTTCCCTGTTAGCCCTGTTTAGCTCCCCTCTTAGCCCTGTTTGACCCCCCTGCAGCTTGTTAGGCCTCTACTACCAGCATGGCCCTGTCTGCTAGCTTTGCCTCGGCGGCTAGCACAGCCTCTATGTTAATGCAGCCCTTACTGCTGGCATGGGCCCTGTAGCTAGCCATGCCCTGGCAGCTAACCCTGTCCCTCAGCAGAGCCCCAGTCTGCTAGCCTTGCCCCGGCTGCTAGCACAGCCTCAATGTTTATGCAGCCCTTGCTGCTGGCATAGGCCCTGTAGCTAGCCTTGCCCTGGCAGCTAACCCAGTCCCTCAGCAGAGCCCCGGTCTGCTAGCTTGGCCCCGGCTGTTAGCACAGCCTCTATGTTAATGCAGCCTTGCAGCTGGCATAGGCCCTGTAGCTAGCCAGGCCCAAGCAGCTAACCCGGTCCCTCTGCATGGCCTCCACTTTTTTGTGTAGCATCTCACACTGCTAGGACTGCCCCTTCAGCTAGCAGGGTCAGTTTTCTCCCACTGCTAGGACTGCCCTTTCAGCTAGCAAGGTCAGTTTCCCCACTGCTAGGACTGCCCTTTCAGCTAGCAAGGTCAGTTTATCTCACACAGCTAGGACTGTCCTTCCAGCTAGCTTGTTCTCTCATGCTGGTCCAGCCCTGTCTGCCAGCCTAGCTCCGGCAGCTAGCGCAGCCTCTATGTTAATGTAGCAGTACAGCTGGCATAGGCCCTGTAGCTATCAGTGCCTTGGCAGCTACCCTTTCCCCCTGCTAGCCTAGCTCGGCAGCTAGCGCAGCCTCTATGTTGATGTAGCAGTACAGCTAGCATAGGCCCTGTAGCTATCAGTGCCCTGGCAGCTACCCTTTCCCTCTGCTAGCCTAGCTCCGGCAGCTTGCGCAGCCTCTATGTTGATGTAGCAGTACAGCTAGCATAGGCCCTGTAGCTATCAGTGCCCTGGCAGCTAACTTTCCCTCTGCTAGCCCTTTCCCGGTGCTACCATGGTTACCCCTTAGCTACCCTGCTTGCCCCTCAGTTTCTCTAGACCAGTTCTCTAGACCAGTTCTCTAGGCCAGTTCTCTAAACCAGTTCTCTAGACCGGTTCTCTAGGCCAGTTCTCTTGGCCAGTTCTCTAGACCAGTTCCTCTAGACTAGTTCTCTGGACCCAGTTCCTCCTGACCCGGTTCCTCTAGGCCCGGTTTCCTCTCGGCCAGTTCCTCCAGTTACCTCTCGGCGACCCTGTTTCTTTTGCTAGCCCCTCTCTTGTGGTGGCTTCCCCTGCTGGCTTGGCCAGTACCTTTTGTTTTTGTCTTGTTTTGCCCCCTGCCACTCTGTCTGTATTTGTTTTGGGTCGCCAGGTGGCTCCCGTTGAGGGGGGGGTACTGTGAGGTTTTGTCCGCTGCTCACCAACTTTCTCTGTTTTCTTTAAGCCTACTGTTAGAAATTCCCTTCTCACTCACTCTCTCTAGCCCCCACCCTCTCGTTCTTTACTCTCGTTTACTCTCAGTGGCCACACCTGGACTATTATCAATTACCTCTCGCACCTGTGGTGGCAGGCTAATTAGTTCCCCTGTGGGCTTTAAATACCAGGGCTCTTCCCCTCGTTTCGGTGTGGGGTCGTGTTGTATTCATGCTGAGTCATATTCTCTAACATCTAGACTCTTTCGGGAGATCCTCTGGTCTACCAATGCTGTATATGGATTTCTCCAGCCTTGAGATGTTTTGCTCCAGCCTTCGTCTGCTGTCGCCGTAGCCTGTGGAGGAGACTGTTCTGCGCTCCCTGTAACTTCCACGGGAGGCACCCCAGCGTTCCACTGCAGACCCCAGCGCAGCTGTTCGTCCTGACGCACATCTAGACCAACGCGCATCTTCCGGACCCTCAGGCTTGGCACGCTCTCCAGTCACCAGCGCGCAACGCGCATCTGCAAGGGCTTGGCACGCTCTCCAGTCACCAGCGCGCAACGCGCATCTTCAAGGGCTTGGCACGCTCTCCAGTCTCCAGCGCGCAACGCGCACCTTCAAGGGCTTGGCACGCTCTCCAGTCTCCAGCGCGCAACGCGCATCTTCAAGGGCTTGGCACGCTCTCCAGTCTCCAGCGCGCAACGCGCATCTTCAAGGGCTTGGCACGCTCTCCAGTCTCCAGCGCGCAACGCGCATCTTCCAAAGATCCTTGTGCTTGGCACACTCCTCCTCGCAGACGCACCCCGATGCGTCTCTCGGTTCCGACGTGCACACCAAGGTGTGGCACGCCACTCTGTTCCTCGGCTCCGACAGCGGCTACCCGGTGGACGACACCCTCGCCACCGCCGCTGTTCCAGCACCCTGTTCCTCGGCTCCGACAGCGGCTACCCGGTGGACGACACCCTCGCCACCGCCACTGTTCCAGCACTCTGTTCCTCGGCTCCGACAGTCGGCTACCCGGTGGACGACACCCTCGCCACCGCCACTGTTCCAGCACTCTGTTCCTCGGCTCCGACAGTCGGCTACCCGGTGGACGACACCCTCGCCACCGCCACTGTTCCAGCACTCTGTTCCTCGGCTCCGACAGCGGCTACCCGGTGGACGACACCCTCGCCACCGCCACTGTTCCAGCACTCTGTTCCTCGGCTCCGACAGCGGCTACCCGGTGGACGACACCCTCGCCACCGCCGCTGTTCCAGCACTCTGTTCCTCGGCTCGGACAGCCAGCCACCCGGTGGCGATGCCCTCGCCCCGCTGCTGTCCCTGTACCTTTACGCATACGCCTGGGTGAGTTTTGATTGTGATGTCACTCATCCAGCGTAATGCCTCTTGCCCCCGTCCCGCTGCTGTCCCTGTACCATTACGCATACGCCTGGGTGAGTTTTGATTGTGATGTCACTCATCCAGCGTAATGCCTCTTGCCCCCGTCCCGCTGCTGTTCCCTGTACCATTACGCATACGCCTGGGTGAGTTTTGATTGTGATGTCACTCATCCAGCGTAATGCCTCTTGCCCCCGTCCCGCTGCTGTTTCCTGTACCATTACGCATACGCCTGGGTGAGTTTTGATTGTGATGTCACTCATCCAGCGTAATGCCTCTTGCCCCCGTTCCCGCTGCTGTTCCTGTACCATTACGCATACGCCTGGGTGAGTTTTGATTGTGATGTCACTCACCCAGCGTATTGCCTCCTTTAGTTCTCACTTAGTTAGTAGTTTGGACATTTCATCTCCCACTCTGTTTTTTGTTCTCACTTAGATAGTATTTTTGGACATTACATCTCCCCCTGTGTGTTTGTCACACGAAGATATTATTACTTTGTTTACTTTGTTTATTTGGACTGTTCTGCATCTGCTCTGTTTGTTCCCTTTTGAATATTAACCCTCTCCTCTGTTCTGCAGAGCGGCCCAGATGTTTTCCCACCAGTCCCCAGTTCCTCCCTGTCCCCAGCCCGCCTCCGCGGGTCTCTGTCCCCAGTTCCTCCCTGTTCCCCAGCCCGCCTCCGCGGGCCTCAGTCCCCTCTGTCCCTAGTTCTCCCCTTTCTAGTTCCACCTAGTTCCTGGTCCCAAGTTCTCCCCTTCTAGTTCCACCTAGTTCCTTGTCCTTAGTTCTCCTAGTCCCCAGTTCTCCTGTTCCCTAGCTCTCCTTGTCCCGACTTCTCCTAGTCTCTAGTTCCTCTGTTCCTTTAACCTTCCCCTAGTGTTCCTTTAACTTTCCCCTAGCGTTCATTAACCTTCCCTTAGTGTTCCCTTTTCCTGCCCGCCTCTTAAAGGCACCTAGTTTTTCCCCTCTTGTTATATTCCTGTATTTGTGTTCTCCCTTAAAGGGACAGTGCCCTTTTTCCCTGTCTCTCAATAAATATCTGTTTCTTGGCAAACCATCATACCTGTCTTGTGTTGTGCGATTGGGGTCGGTTACAAACCATAACAGGCATACCGGGGAGACAACCATCCCAACAGAAAAGGGTTGCTCCCTTAACCCATAAAAAATGCACACAACTGTCAAGGGGATGTAGATCCTCTTTAAAGGAAGACGTTTGTCTTGTCTACATCGGGGTCCCCCATCATCAACTCGTAGTGGCATTCCTATGACACACAACATTCATGACATCAGCCCCTGTGGTGTTCGGTCCGCCCTGGCATTTCCCCCCGGAAAATCTCAGGGCCCTTCGGGTTAATCAGAACGTATCTGTGACCCGGCGGGCAACGGGTTAAACTGATCCGGTCTGGCGTGACCAGGATGAGTCCCGTGCCCTTACACGCTGCCGCACCTCCCCAAAGGAGACAGGGTTAGGTACACGTTTCGATCAAAAAACATCACAGGGGGCGCCACCAAGACGGTCTGCACGCGAACGCACAGCTCCCGGTGGCCCACCTAACGGGCATGAAACCCCCCCGCTGATGTTTGACCTACCCCGTCATCTCCCCCTGGAGATGCATGCAAGTCCTCGAGCTAGCCTAGTGAGCTGGCGCTCGATAGAGATTAAAAAAAAAAACGCCCCGGCCGACCGCATAAAAAACGCAATTTTATGTCGTTGGCCATACCAGGGGGCGCTGGTCCCGAAGGCTGATTCAAATAAACACCTGAAAAACACGCCCGGGCCAGCGCTGATACCGGTCCCGTAAGACCAAGCGCTGATATGAACAGCGTGTAGGCTCGTAACACCTGAGAACGGTGGCGGGCGAATTCTAACAAGAAAGAGCCCCCACAACGTTTCTCCCCCCTGTCTGGGTCGACCAGGAGGGAACCGGTCCCGAAAAGGACACTGACACAGGGTTTTATATACAGAGCCTGGGGGGGAAAAACATCAAATTCCGCTCTTTATATGAGAGGGGAAGACGCCAGGTTCATCCCGGAGAGACCTCGACGTGAGTGAATAAATGAATGACATTTTTATTTAACAGATTGCAGAATGGGCACAGCACAGCCCAATACACACAACCGTTAAGAGGATGCAGATCAGAAAAGACGTTAGTCTTGACTGTATCAGAGTCCCCCATTTAAAATGTCATAGCGGCCTGCCATGCAGACCTCAACTCACAGATATCTCTCGGGCCAATAAGAAAACGCGAAAGCCTGTGAAGTTGTCAAAACTTATTTCGTACGAGGGCTACCCCAAAATATAGAGTGAATAAACACACAATCGTCGCAAACAAAAACTCATCACTCCTTTTAGAGAGACCTTTTTATTTAACGTAGTATTTCGGGGAGGGGGGAAAGAATGAGGGGTAAGATGAAAAAGGCAGGAGAAAGAGCTTTTTCTTTAACGGGGAAGAGGGGCAACTAATGTTGCCCCACGCCCGTCCTGCTCGACGCTGACGGGAGCGCTCGTTTTGCGCTACCTTCCCGTCACACGCCTAGTCAGAACTTTCACCAAATCCATAGAACGGTTTATATCCCCCCACCCACCCAACCTCACGTAAGCGAAGAGACACACGAGGTGAAAAAAGGAGGGTGGCTTCCAGTCGTGTGTTGTTTTTCCCAAGCGAACCCACACGCGAGCGTATCGCATATGCGCGCGCCATCGCCTAGGAAAAACCACAGCACGCTTAGCCACGAGCCCTAGGTCCAAGTTTCATCTAAAACTTGGCCACACAAGCACTAGCGGCTCCTATTCACAAGCAAGAATTTGCCCCGTAACACTCATACTCTACGCCAGGGGTGGGCAATTATTTTTCCCAGGGGGCCAAATGAGCAACTGAAAATATGTTGGGGGGCCGGGCCAAAATTCCAAACTCAATTATGCATAATATACATTTTATTTCTATATAAAAAGCAGTAAATGGCATTGTTTTGACCCCTGGTAAGAGTGTATGTTATTATTTGGCAATTAAAAGGTGAGGTTAGCTTTCAAAAATATCATTTATTCAAATAGAATTTATTTCCAAAATGCTAAACAAAATGTGAAACATTAATAACAAAGGGCATTTTGAGTTTCATATACTATTGAAACAAGGATTTTCTTAGCTTTCTAAAGACATCACATCATCTTATAGCTAAAATAAACAAGACATGTCACTGAACTGTGTAAAGAAAAGTGTCCCAGTTTTGTAGCCTTTTTTACTTTACATGCCTATATTAAACATTTAATGTTTTCAGAACTGTGCAAAAAAAAGAAAAAAAAATATCAAGTGTCCCATTTCACTTGTTATATTTCCACATTTTAGTGTTCAGTTATTTTTTTTTTCATTCAGTGTGAGAAATCCCGTCTCTGTTGAGCTTTAACAAGTCCATCAAAGTCAGGTTGCATGTCTGAGGTGGAGATGCGAAGCACAGCTGCCAGATGTTCATCAGTGAGAGAAGATCTGTACCTGGACTTGGTAAACGTCATGACTGAGAATGTCTGTTCACATGTGTAGGTGGATCCAAAGAGAACCAACATCTTCTGAGCATGTCTCCTAAGCGTATATTGTGCGTGTGAACGTTGACATGAAAAGAAAAAAGTTAAAAATAAATTAAAAATAAATTAAATTTTTTTTTTTTTTTTTTTTTTATTATCATGTAATCTTTCGCGGGCCGGTCAGAATCATCCCGCGGGCCGTACAATGCCCAGGTCTGCTCTACGCCGAGGTATATACAACACGTTCAGTGAAAACGTTTACACGCTGCTTCAATAAAAACCCGCCCCTCTTAACCCACCCACGGTGACACAGGTGTCACATGTACTTTACATGTTCTGGAAATGTCCATATAAAGCTTTATCCTTGATTTTACCTCATGAAGTCCCAAAGGGACACCGGTGGAACATCCTGGTGGGTCATGTGACAGGTCATGTGATGTTGTGCTCCCATAACCACCTTTCCACAATGCTGATTGATGGTGGTGACTAAGCTGACAGAAGTAGCTAGCATTCAAAAGCTAGATTCTTGTTGCTAAAAGGTAAGATTTGCCCATTTAAGAATTATAATGCTTACATAACATGTTCTTTATTATATATAACCTGTTGTGAATTTCATGAACAAAATGATAAAGAAAACAACCGATAAAGATCGCTGTGACACATACGTCACACCGGGCATATAACCTTAAAATGTTCATGAAAATTGTATGTGACATTATGTCACAATAAGAACAATTATTATGATCTGCTCAGTTAATTTGTCTGATTCAATGATATTTAGTTAATGTATTTTATATTGTTCAATTGTTCAAAGCATATTAAAACAAATAGTCATATTTCAATGTAGTACCCTGTAGTGCCATGTAGTACCCTGTAGTGCCATGTAATACCATATAGTACCATGTAGTATCATGTAGTACCCTGTAGTACCCTGTATTGCCATGTAGTACCATGTAGTACCCTGTAGTTCCATGTAGTACCCTGTAGTACCATGTAGTATCCTGTAGTACCATGTAGTATCCTGTAGTACCATGCAGTACCATGCAGTACCCTGTAGTACCATCTAGTACCATGTAGTACCATGTATTACCATGTAGTGCCATGTAGTACCATGTAGTACCATGTATTACCCTGTAGTACCATGTAGTATCATGTAGTACTATATATTACCCTGTAGTACCATGTAGTACCATGTATTACCCTGTAGTACCCTGTAGTATCCTGTAGTACCATGTAGTACCCTGTAGTACCATGTAGTATCCTGTAG
The DNA here is from genome assembly GCF_963971535.1 of Notolepis coatsorum. NCBI lineage: Eukaryota > Metazoa > Chordata > Actinopteri > Aulopiformes > Paralepididae > Notolepis > Notolepis coatsorum. The sequence continues at coordinate 69,951,760 of NC_140171.1, forward strand.
CACCATGTAGTATCATGTAGTGCCATGTAGCACCATGTAGTACCCTGTAGTACCATGTAGTGCCACCCAAAGAAAGTGTTTCAAATCTTTCCATTTGGCCTAGGGTTTAAACATGGTGCTAAAACCTAACATTGTTTCTAAACCCTTTTTGAATTTTTTTTTGAGAAGACCTCCAATATGAGGCAGTCTTATTTATTTGTATTCAGTTGTGTTCAGCAAAATGTTGTGTTGTAAAACCGAAGGAAAAGTTCAGTTGTGTTCAGCAAAATGTTGTGTTTTTCTTTTTATACCGAAGGGAAAGTTATGGGAAACAGAACAAGGAAAGTTATAGTTTGAGGAAATGCAAATAAATAGACAAACAGACAGAGATTGTCAGCTTGATTTATTTTCCAATGAGGAATACGTTTAATGATTAACGCCCAATGTGACATATATGTAACATTTAAGTTTAACCATTAACACTTTAATTGCCCAACCCGAGTTATCTCGGGTTTACCCCCCGCGGGTTGAATGCCCATCACGAGAATATTTGTTTAAATTTTTTTTATTAGCGATCTAAATTCATATTGCATCAAGCGAGTCTACCGTTGGTAAATCAGCCACCCCAGGCGCTCAGATGTGAAAAAAGCGCCCCCTATCGTCTCCCAGATGGTAATTCACCATTTTGGATTGGACTCAATGAAAATCGATGAGAAAAAAAAACCCGGAATCCACGTTTTACTTCTCACGCACGTAACCGGCGCCGATCAGCTTCATGCTGGAGCCTCAGCACAGCGTGGTTACTGTGTTTTACAGTATACGCGTGGGATCAATAAAAGGATCGATTTTTGGAATGGCGATCAGGAATTGGAATAATCCATTTGGATACCATCTGATCTCAGGTAAGGAATCTATTTTACCAGTCTTGGGATGATCAGACCCGTTTTCACGGAGATATAAGCTTTTCCCATATGTGTCCCCCTGGCTGTTTGACTGTGCGAGCGGTCAGGAACTAGGAGAATCGATTTTCAGCGCGCGGCACCAGCGTGCATGCGTACACATATACTATCGATACTCTAGCGTTTATTTTAAATTGATTCATAAATAGGCAGAAAAATGACAACGTTCTAGAATATTACAGTACATCAGCGTTTATCAGGGATTATTTTTTTCTCTTGAAAACGAGGGATTTTCAAAATGCTAGAAAACGGAAATGAACCGTAATCCGCTTCGACAATGTTGACTGGAAAATGAGTCTTTGATAAGCGACGGGCAGATTAGACACATAGCCATAATTTAAAACATAGATTAGGCAATATTAACGTTAACAAGTTTCAAGTTCAAGTTTCTTTAATAGTTGTCATACAGAAGTACAGAATACTTTCATACAAAATGCTTCTTACTGTTACGCTCCAGAGACTGTGCTAGACAAGATAGTATCAAATAACATAGTATAGCATGTAATTTAGAAGTAGAAAATGAGGTCACAGTGTTCAGTATAGACATATGTACAATGTTCGATGCAGAATAGACGTAACTGAGTTACCATATAATATACAATACTATGCAGTGTACTAATGTACAGTACTATATAGTGCAAAGCAGAAATGGGATGAGGTACAATTTAGGTACAATTTACAGTAAGGTGTACGAGTTGTAGTGCAATCCTTCATCAATAAATATAAAGTGTGGGGAGTGGGTGCTACAGTGTGTTTGTTTAAAGTGAGTGTGTGCTATAAAGTGTGTGGAGTGGGTGCTACAGTGTGTTTGTTTAAAGTGAGTGTGTGCGTGTGGATGTGTGTGCTATGTGCGTTTGATGGTTGTTGTTGTGTAGTGTTCATTGTTCATTTAGCAGCCTGATGGCCTGGGGATAGAAGCTTCTTCTGAGTCTTTCTGTGCTCGCCTTGAGACTCCGGTATCGCTTGCCTGACCGCAGCAGTTCAAAGAGGCAGTTGTTCGGGTGACTGGAGTCTTTAATGATTCTCTTAGCCTTGCCCCTGCAACGCTTGTTGTAAATGTTCTGGAGGGTGGGGAGCCCCCCTCCAATTGTGTGTTCGGCTGAACGTGTCACTCTTTGTAGTCTGCTTCGGTCTTGTGCAGTGCTATTCCCAAACCAGGAGGTGATGTTGCCAGTCAGGATGCTCTCTATTGTACATGAGTAGAAGTTCTTAAGGATCTTCTGACTGACTTGGAACTTCCTTAGGCGCCTGAGGAAGTAGAGGCGTTGTCGTGCCTTCTTCACAACACTGTCAATGTGTGTGGTCCATGTCAAGTCCTCGGATATGTAGGCTCTGAGGTACTTAAAGCTGTTGACTCTCTCAACCGGTGCCCCGTCGATGCTGAGGGGGCTGTAGTCCTTGACCCCCGACCTCCTGAAGTCCACAATCATCTCCTTTGTTTTGCTGACGTTCAGGGAGAGGCTGTTTTCCTGGCACCATCCCGCCAGGACCTTGACCTCTTCCAGGTAGGCCCTCTCGTCGTTGGCAGAGATCAGGCCCACCACCACTGTGTCGTCAGCAAATTTGATGATTGTATTGCTACTCCGCTGAGCCACACAGTCGTGTGTGTACAGGGAGTAGAGGAGGGGACTCAGAACACAGCCCTGGGGGGCCCCTATGTTGAGGGTGATGGATGAGGAGGTGCAGTTTCCTGCTCTCACCACCTGGGGTCTGCCCGTCAGGAAGTCCAAGACCCACTGGCAGAGGTCATAGTTCAAGCCCAGGTCCCTGAGCTTGGCTATGAGTATGGAGGGGACTATGGTATTGAATGCCGAGCTGTAGTCGATGAATAGCATTCTCACATAGTTCCCCTGCCTCTTGTCCAGGTTTGATGCTGCTGTGTGCAGCACATGGGCTATGGCGTCCTCCGTGGACCTGTTGGGGCGGTATGCAAATTGCAGGGGGTCCATGTTGATGGGGAGGGAGGAGCAGATGTAGCCCTTTACTAGCTTCTCAAAGCACTTCATGGCTATGGAGGTGAGAGCTACAGGGCGGTAGTCGTTGAGGCAAGCAGGCTTGGATTTTTTGGGTACAGGGATAATAGTAGACTTCTTCAGGCAGGTGGGGATGACAGCCTGTTCTAACATTGGAGTAGATGGTGGACATTCAAGCACTAAATGTGCGCCCCCTGCTGGGCACTGAAAGTGTTAATGCCCAATGTGACATATATGTAACATTTCAGATCTTTGCCATTAGGGGGTGCTATTTTGAAAAAAAAATCAGAAATGTGTTCTTTGTAGTCTATTTAGTCAGTCTTATGCCCCTCATAATTTTGAAGGAAGAAGGGGGGGGGGGGGTACAGCCTGCCAGGCATAGCCCCGCTCCCTTACCTGCTGCCGGGCGTGGTGCCTCCCTCTCGAGGTGAGCTCCACTGCACTCCACTGCCGCATCTCTCTCCATGTTTACATCTTGCGTCACTCGCCATTTGGCGTCAAGGATCTTTTTAATTGAGCACTGACCTCGCCAGCAAGGCACCGAAGATGAAACCCCAGTCCCCTCCATGCAACATCTGGGATGTGCTGGTAGGGGACGGGACGTAGGGCCCACTCCGGCACCAGCATTTCCGCAGAGACCGGGGGACTTGAACCCTGCGGCCCGTGCATACTCTTCCTCCTACTACCGACCACCCGTCCTGCCTGCTTCACCACCGGGAGCAACGGCGGGAGCAAGCAGGCGGAGAGCTCGTATTACATTTTTTTTTATAATTCTTTTATTTATTAATATATATATATATATATATATATATATATATATATATATATATATATATATATATTAATAAATAAAAGAATTATAATTTTTTTTTTTTTTTTTTTTTTTTTAAGTCAAGCAGTCACCATGTACACAGTATGGCTCGGCGGCCAGTCAAACTTTATTTTTATTTATTTAACAGATTGCAGAATGGGTACAATACAGTACGGCTCAATACACACAATTTTATAAGGGGATGCAGACCAGAGAAAGACGTTTGTCTTGTTTACATCAGGGTCCCCCATTTTCATAGTGACATTTATGACATACAAGACATCATGACATTTATGGCATAGGGACATACACAACATACATGACATTTATGGCATAGGGACATACATGACATACAGGGGGGACCCTGATGGGGGACCCTGATGTAAACAAGACGAAAGTCTTTCTCTGGTCTGCATCCCCTTAACAATTGTATGTTGTACATATTGAGCTGTACTGTACTGTACCCATTTGCAATCTGTTAATAAACTTTTCAATCAATCAATCAATCAGGTATTTAGTACTGTTACATTTGTGACATATACGATATTCAAATATACAGTACTGTTACCCATAGATCCTGACAGAGTATATACATATGATGGGGAGGGGACTGTAGAATATTTTTCATATTTAAGCCAAATAATATATATAATATATTTCTCCCTCCCTCGCTCTCTCTCCCCCTCTCTTTCTGAATATTACACACACACAACACAAATATATACACACACACACACACACACACACAGTGGTTGCCTGCAGGAGGTCTGGTTTGATTATGAATCAGAGAGAGAGAGAGAGAGATAGATAGAGATATGGCCTGATATCGCCGTCGGAGCGTTTCTCAGCGTCTTGCAAGATATTGCTGACATGGCAGAACATACATTTATACAGTAGCCTGTGGCAGTACAGTATGACTCGGCGAGTCGGCGCCGCCGATAACACAGTATGATATGACACAGCAGAATATACAGTATGGCTCCCCACACACACACACACACACACACATGAAAAGTTATTAGGTACTCACGCTGCAAAGTAAAGTCAAGCAACGTCCACAATCACAAAGTTCTCCAAGTCCTGTGGGTATTCGGGTATTCTCCTAAACTCTTCTGCAGCTGAGCGAATTTCATTCCTCAATGAATTAATCCGAGAGAGGAATCCGAATTTCAATCAATCAAACAATGCTGTTTGTTTAGACATTAAGACTCACATAACGTTAGCTAGCTATCTGTTGTTTTTATTCGAACATGGCCGCGAGGCATGTATATTTTCCCCAACGCAGTTTCACAGAGGCGATGACGTCGTCACGTTTAGCTTTTAATGTGATTTGATTGGTCAATCGGTGGAAACGTTCTGGACCTGCCCCGCCTCCAGGGCGGCAAATGTGCAGAGGCCAGAGTACTTATGCCGCGTTCACGTTACGTGGGAAGAAGCGGAAGAACCAGAGCACATCGCGTTGCTACAACTAGGAAGCCTTCACGCGTTGACTCGATGAAACGCCCACATCCATACTTCAGCAATTCGTGACGCGAAGTGGGAGATATATCGGGGTCTATAAAAAAATCCCATATGTCCTAGTAGGAATTACCACTAGGAGGCTGACGTGAATGGTTTTTCCCAGTCGGAAGCTGGTTCTTCCGCTTCTTCCCACGTAACGTGAACGCGGCATTAGTTTGCTGACAGCCCCGTTTTAAGGTGTGGGCAGGGCTTTAGTAAGCTCGAATCTTATTGGCTATTATTGGTTTTGGACTCCACATACATGAATCACATGGTGGATGCTAGAGAAAGACACCCCTCCCCTCTGCCTCCTCTCCTCTGCTGCAGTGAGCACAGAGTGACTGAGTCTGACAGTGTGTTAGAGAGTGAGAAGGAGAAGAGGGAGACATTTCAAAAAAAAAATTATAACACAGATGAAAAATAATGATTTTTTTTTATTATTATTGTAAACTATATACTTTTAATTTTTTTTTCATATTTCATATTAATTCATATTTTAATGGGGAGGCCTGGCTGTTGGCTTCCAGGAAGATTCGCCACTGTCCGTTTGATGTTGACACCGGAGCCACCCTCCTCACGAGTGAGGGGCACTCGACGGCTTCTGAGCGGCACCACACTCTGCGCATAGCAAACGGCGGAGATTGGGAGGAGGGAGTGCTGGTGCAGCCCCCACAGTGTCTGCTTAGAAAAGTTCTGGCCCCTGGACAAATGTAGTTGATGACCGCTGTCCTACAGACACCTTTCCCCTACTTCTTGTTGTGGGGAGGTCTGGAAGCCTCTCTGCTTTCTTAGCCACTGGGTTAGCCTAAGAAGAGGTGGGAAGCACAGTAGGATATAGTATTACAACTTTCGTTTGACTGAAGTGATTTTACCATGATAGTGCAACTTAACTCTATTTTCCTTGCCTGATAGGGAGAGAAAGAGCCAAGAGAAGCAGCCATGATCATCCCACTCTTCCTCTGATTTAGTAGAGAAGTCATCTTTAATGTCCTGCAGCTTTCACCTTCACCAGAAGCGAGAGAAACAGCCACATTTCTTCCTCTATTTCTGTGGTTTTACAGAAAGGTGGCCTTTCTCCAGTAGGAGTTAGATCATTTTGTGTACTGTACTGTGTAGGGACTGTCCTGCTCCACTAGGGGCAGGCTTTTCTCATTCACTAGGCTGGGGGCGGGCTGGCTTTTCTAATTCACAGGAGCGATCTTTTCTACCACAGTGCACGTTGGCTTTGGAGAGTTGTTGATTGATTGATTGAAAACTTTATTAACAGATTGCAGAATGGGTACAGACTAAGTACAGTACATAGATGTAGCAGTACTGTCTATCTGTATGTCATGTATGTCATATATGTGTCCTGATGAATTGAAAAGGGGGACCCTGATGTAAACAAGACGAAAGTCTTTCTCTGGTCTGCATCCCCTTAACAATTGTGTGTATGACCTGTACTGTATTGTACCCATTCTGCAATCTGTTAATAAAGTTTTCACTACCACTTACAAAAAATCTAAAAAAAAAAAAAAGGGAGACTGCAATTCGAAACTGGCCCCTGTAAATGTCCGAACACAACCCCCTCCAATGTACAGTAAATTACCAAGTATGGTCTTGTCAATATTC
>NC_140171.1:69958792-70003792 GCF_963971535.1 Notolepis coatsorum
TCCTCAGGTGCTATGCAGCAGGTGTCATCAATGATCATCATTATGTATAGCATGCTCCACCCCACATCGTAATACATCAAGCCCATTGGCTACTCAATTATCACATTTAATTTGATGATTTTGCAGGATGTAATGCATACAACTCTTAGTATAAAAATGATGCATAGAGACCACATATATACATACTCATTTTTGAAAATTATATAATACAAAATGAGAGAAGTGACAAATCTTAACATATTAAGCCCATTGGCTACTCAATTATCACATTAAATTTTATCATTTTGTAGGATACATATCACTTTTATGTATAGAAATGCCTAGATACCACATACATACACAGACTCATTTTTGAAAATTATATATAATAAAGCAATATGAGAGAAGTGACAAATACCTAGGTCATTAGACCTGATAAATAGTTTAAAACAGACTTAAAACCACACCCATATAGGTTACACAGAACGGATAGTGGTTACAAAAATGGATTCAGCTCGAGGGATTCATTTAGACCATGGGGTTCCCTCGAGCTGAATCCATTTTTGTAACCACTATCCGTTCTGTGTAACCTATATGGGTGTGGTTTTAAGTCTGTTTTAAACTATTTATCAGGTCTAATGACCTAGGTATTTGTCACTTCTCTCATATTGCTTTATTATATATAATTTTCAAAAATGAGTCTGTGTATGTATGTGGTATCTAGGCATTTCTATACATAAAAGTGATATGTATCCTACAAAATGATAAAATTTAATGTGATAATTGAGTAGCCAATGGGCTTGATATGTTAAGATTTGTCACTTCTCTCATTTTGTATTATATAATTTTCAAAAATGAGTATGTATATATGTGGTCTCTATGCATCATTTTTATACTAAGAGTTGTATGCATTACATCCTGCAAAATCATCAAATTAAATGTGATAATTGAGTAGCCAATGGGCTTGATGTATTACGATGTGGGGTGGAGCATGCTATACATAATGATGATCATTGATGACACCTGCTGCATAGCACCTGAGGAAGCGACAGCGAAACGCGTTGTGCAAACAATAAATAAGCAAAAACGAGTCCTGTGGAGTGTGCGGTCCCTTCTTTCCTTTGAAGGTTTTCTCCTTTTAGTTTATTTATCTCTCTTGCGCTGACCTGCACCTCCAGTCGGGGTCCAACCAGATGTGCACGAGTCCTATCTAGTTTAATATATATATATATGTATATGTACTGTATATAATGTGGTGGACGGCGGTTATACAAAAAATCCATACCTTTGCGTCAATCTATGACGGTATATACATTCATATCCGATATACCTCCCAGTCCTACCATTGTCCTCCATGCATTGTCTTCATGTGTCTTCCATTTAAATTCAAAGCTGTTTCACAGAAGCTGTATGACTATGCCTACATTTATATTCTGTAAATAATAGCTGTGTAGATCATATATGACACATTCTCTAAATCCATTAAAATCATACATTTAGACCAGTGGTTCTCGACCAGGATTTAGACCAGTGGTTCTCGACCAGGATTTAGAACAGTGGTTCTCGACCAGGATTTAGACCAGTGGTTCTCGACCAGGATTTAGACCAGTGGTTCTCGACCAGGATTTAGACCAGTGGTTCTCGACCAGGATTTAGACCAGTGGTTCTCAACCAGGATTTAGACCAGTGGTTCTCGACCAGGATTTAGACCAGTGGTTCTGGACCAGGATTTAGACCAGTGGTTCTGGACCAGGGATGCTTGAGGAGGTTCCAGGGGTCCCCAGAAAAATGGGCGTTTAATTTCACTATTATTTAATTCACTAGATGTTGAGCCCAATGCAATAATCAGAGGTTTAACTCTCCAGTGTTATCTCCCCAACCACAGGACACAGTGTTATCTCCCCAACCACAGGACACAGTGTTATCTCCCCAACCACAGGATCCAGTGTTATCTCCCCAACCACAGGACACAGTGTTATCTCCCCAACCACAGGATCCAGTGTTATCTCCCCAACCACAGGACACAGTGTTATCTCCCCAACCACAGGATCCAGTGTTATCTCCCCAACCACAGGACACAGTGTTATCTCCCAACCACATGATCCAGTGTTATCTCCCCAACCACAGGACACAGTGTTATCTCCCCAACCACAGGACACAGTGTTATCTCCCCAACCACAGGATCCAGTGTTATCTCCCAACCACAGGATCCAGTGTTATCTCCCCAACCACAGGATCCAGTGTTATCTCCCCAACCACAGGACACAGTGTTATCTCCCCAACCACAGGATCCAGTGTTATCTCCCCAACCACAGGATCCAGTGTTATCTCCCCAACCACAGGACACAGTGTTATCTCCCCAACCACAGGATCCAGTGTTATCTCCCCAACCACAGGATCCAGTGTTATCTCCCCAACCACAGGACACAGTGTTATCTCCCCAACCACAGGACACAGTGTTATCTCCCCAACCACAGGATCCAGTGTTATCTCCCCAACCACAGGATCCAGTGTTATCTCCCCAACCACAGGATCCAGTGTTATCTCCCAACCACAGGACACAGTGTTATCTCCCCAACCACAGGACACAGTGTTATCTCCCCAACCACAGGATCCAGTGTTATCTCCCCAACCACAGGATCCAGTGTTATCTCCCCAACCACAGGACACAGTGTTATCTCCCCACCACAGGACACAGTGTTATCTCCCCAACCACAGGACACAGTGTTATCTCCCCAACCACAGGACAGATACTTCTGGAATTCTGGACCAAGTCATAGCTAACAACAAATATCATGTCACTATGGTGCTCATATATATACTGTACCAGTATCATGTCACTATGGTGCTCATATATATACTGTACCAGTATCATGTCACTATGGTGCTCATATATATACTGTACCAGTATCATGTCACTATGGTGCTCATATATATACTGTACCAGTATCATGTCACTATGGTGCTCATATATATATACTGTACCAGTATCATGTCACTATGGTGCTCATATATATACTGTACCAGTATCATGTCACTATGGTGCTCATATATATACTGTACCAGTATCATGTCACTATGGTGCTCATATAAAAAAAAAAAAAAAAAAAAAAAAAAATCTAACCCTAACTAACCATACTGTCATGCACTTGTCCTAATAAACTAACCTACACTGTAGCACTCAACACTTTGATGAACATTGTTACTCAGCTGATAGAGTTGTGCTCTTCCTGATGGCTTGTCGTACAGAACTTGTAAGTCGCTTTGGATAAAAGCGTCAGCTAAATGACTAAATGTAAAATGTAAATGTATATAGTGTTTTCCTAAATGCAGCAGTGCAGGTCATTCATTGGAGAGAAATCCCAAACCACAAAGCAACTGAAAGTGCTCTCAGGAATGCCTAATGTCCCTTTTTAGACAATAAAAAATGCATGCACGTCAATTTGTCTACCACCAGTGTAACATCAACATTTATCACTTAATGAATTCTCTGGTCACTGAATGATGGGACTGCAGAATCCCATCCAGATTTGTGCTGCCTTTTATATATTCAGCCATTTGTCTTTGTGATTTAAGACACGTTGTACCGGTAGCTCTCGGAATCACTCACCTTTGTGGCATTAAACATTACATTTACATGTAATTTCATGTAGTTACAGTCACTTTGTTGACAAGTGTGCTTCTAAGCTCTCCGTAATGCTAGCACTCATCAGATGGTTGTTAATGATGAACCCATCAGCCTGTTACTCTCACAGCAGTCCCTCTCGCTTCCTGTGATGGATAACTGTGTTTTCTTCCAGAGCAAGACACACATACATTAGTTGATTTATACTGTATCAACCCCATGAACCTCCTGCGAGAGGATGGATAGCCTAGTTACAGTACGCTGGTTCTCAAAGTGGGGTCTGGGCACCCCCAGGGGTCCCTGAAGGGGTTCCAGGGGGTCCCCAGCAACATGAGTAATACTGGTAGTTTAATTAATAGTTAATTCACTAGACGTTAGCCCAATGAGAGAATGTATAAAACTATTCTGATGAAGTTTCACTCTCTCCACTGTTATCTCCCCACCTACGTACATTATAGATAGTAGTTATGAAAATCTGAACCACGCTAAATCACATCTAACAACAATTGCCTTCTCAAAGGGGCATCCCTGAGACAAAATAAATATCTAATTGGGGTCCCTGACCTATTACGTGTCAATTTGGGGGTCCTTGACTTGAACAAACTAAACAGCGACAAGACGGAACTCTTCATCATCGGCACCAAAACCACCCTCAGTAGATCCGGACCCATCACACTCACCATCAATGATTCTACCATCACCCCCTCCCCCCTAGTCCGCAACCTCGTGTCATCCTCGACCCCACCCTCTCATTCGACCCCCATGTCCGCTCCATTGTCAAAACCTCATACTTCCACCTCTGCAACATCGCCAAAATTCAACACTGCCTCTCCCCCCCTGCCGCTGAATCCCTCATACACGCCTTCATCTCCTCTCGCCTCGACTATTGCAACTCCCTCCTCACTGGCATCACCTCCCGCTCCCTCCATGAACTGCAGATGGTCCAAAATTCAGCCTCCTCACAAACACCCGGTCCCGTGAACACATCACTCCTGTCCTCCACTCTCTCCACTGGCTCTCGATCAAGGAGCACATCAACTTCAAAACATTACTCCTCACCTTCAAAGCTCTCCATAGCCTGGCCTTCCCCCTACCTGACTGATTTCCTTCTTCCTTACCGCCCCACCCGTTCCCTCCGGTCCTCCTCCACTGCTTCCCTCACTGTCCCGTCATCCAATCTTAAAAACGTTGGTGATCGGGCCTTCTCACGCACTGCACCTCGACTCTGGAACACCCTCCCTCAGACCATCAGAGACTCCCCCACACTCTCCACCTTCAAATCCCGGCTCAAAACCCACCTGTTCTCCCTAGCCTTCAACCTTCCTCAACCTTAACCCCCCCCCCCCCTCCAACCTGTTTTGATGTTTGTTACTGTGGCTTTATGTTTATCTCATGCTGTTTTCCCTGTTTCTTATGTTCCTTTTGTTTCTTTGTTTTTCTTTGTTTCTCTTTGTTTCTCTGCCTACTGTCAGCGACTTCGGGTTCCTGAGAAGCGCTATACAAATAAAATGAATTATTATTATTATTATTATTATTATTATTATTATTATTATTATTATTATTATTATTATTATTATTATTATTATTATTATTATTATTATTATTATTATTATTATTATTTATTATTATTTATTGTTATTAATTATTAATTATTATTATTATTATTATTATTATTGTTGTTATTGTTATTGTTATTGTTATTATTATTATTTAATTAACAGGTTTTGAAAACCAATGCTGTTGTGAATCCTACAGTAATAATAATACATCTATTTTATATAGCGCTTTTCCAGGTGCTCAAAGACGCTTCACATGGGCAGGAGAGACAAACTATGGCAAAACAAAAAAACAGAACAAAACAGAACAAAAATAATACATGACAAAATAAAATAAAACCGACAGAATTAGAGGTCAAAAGCAAGATTGAAAAGGTGGGTTTTGAGGGCTGATTTAAAAGATGTCAGGGTGTTTGCATCACAGATATGGCTGGGGAGAGCATTCCAGAGGGAGGGGGCAGCAGCAGCAAAGGCCCTATCGCCCCAGGTCCGGAGCTTGGTCGTGGGAGGTGTTAGGAGGTTGGCATCTGCAGACCTAAGGCGACGGGTGGGCGTGTGACGGTGGAGGAGGTCGGACAGGTAGGGAGGGGCAAGGTTGTTGAGGGCTTTAAATGTGATGAGTAGTATTTTAAAATGTATCCTGTATTTGATTGTATATGGTGTTATCAATGGGTCTCATTCCCGAACGGATTTACGACAAACAATTTCCTCTTAGGCAGATTTCTGCCCATTTAAGACATATTAGGGCTGGTAGCGTGATTCCCCAAATTTTCCTGAGATCAGATTTGAGCGTGGCTGAGAGCAGATTTAAGAGTGCTGAAGAGCACACTTATGATTGATTGACTAATTGAAAATTGTATTAACTTGACAGACTGTGTTCTCATAGTGATTCCTTCATGTCAACGCTACAGGCCTCCTTGGAATTAATTACTTAATCATAATTAAAATAAATGTGACAATATTTGTACGATAAGAAATTACGCATTTGATGTCGGAAAAATAAATAATATGGATTCATCTGATCACAGGGCAGCTGGATTAACCATATCTGAACCAGCTATTTTGGACAAATGTATAATTACTTTAATTACTCAGATATTCAAACACATTATGCAATTATTGTGAAATGATTGAAAATAATAATTATTTAATGCCTTCTGTGGAATTTGTATTTCTTATTTGTTACATATCTGTTTTAATGATTAATTATATACATTTGAAAGAATGCAGGTCAACATGCAATATATCCCATTGATTGGTATACAATGGGACAGACCTTTGTTTGATATAGCTATAAACCTGCATTCCTTCGAATATATCATTAATCAATTAAACTTATATTTAAATACACTATATAGCCATTACACCAACACTGAAATGACAGTGGATAAATAAATAAATAAGAACTAAAGCTAATCGTGTGGAAATAGACTGCATTAATATTCCATACGTCTTGTGTGCACCAGTATAGCCTACGTGTCTAATGAATGAACAGTATAATAGGCTTATATTATTCTAATTACTTGTTTCATTAGGATTTAGTAGATACTATATATATGCTCTGCCCTACGTACAGTATAAGTACAGTCTGTTACAAGTCATTAATGGAATAATAAGCCTATACTGCGTTCATTCATTACGTGCGTAGGCTATACAGGTGTGTGTGGTGTGTGTGTGGTGTGTGTGTGTGTGTGTGTGTGTGTGATGACAATACAATTAATCTAATCTCGATAGGTCGCAAAAATGCTTCCGCATCCATTTTCCCACGGCTGCATCATTAGTTGCCTTATAAGGAGCTCTGAAGGCGTTGTTTTGTATGCAAATCACCTGAACGGGGACGGCCCTTCATGTTTCAGACTGGTGCCATTCCCCAACACAGATATCTCAGGTGCGAACGTTTGAGACACTTAAGACATATTACCAGCGTGTTGAGGACTCAGAGTGAATTTGTCATTGATTCTGTCTCAGTCGGTTCCAAGATAAGTCTTCCAAGAGAACTCTTTGGAAAATATTGGGGAATGAGACCCAATGTTACATCCTGTCTACAGCACAGTGGAGAACAAGTCATTCGTTCCTGTTTAAAGTCAGATCAATCTCGCTAGGTTATTGTTGATGTGTTTATGAGGCTGTAATCCAATAACAGCATGTCCCTGTCGTCGGCCATGAGGGGAAAACCCAGGCCGGTTATCTAATCAACCTGGCAGACGAAACAGGATATCGACCAGCTGTTTGATGCTGTGTCACTGAAAACGGTAAACACTAGTGTATACTACCATACGTTAGTGCAGTACAATAAGCTCTGTGTGATGAGGTGAAATGATGTGCTCGTTTTTCAGTCCTGTCAGAAAGGGTAAACCAGGCGGTCGGATGGCGTAGCGGAGATTGCGCTCGTCACCAATGCAAGAGGCTGCGGTCTCGACTCCCGGAGTCAGCATTGCCTGCGGCTTGGGCTAATCGTCATACTAACTCGTTTGGCTGAGTTAGCGGGAGGGAAGTCGAGGGTGGTAATCTGGCATTGTGGACAGCGACGCCTACATGTCAGGTCTGGGCGCCTGCTCAGCGAAAGGGAGGAAATGGTGAAGGCAGCGTGACCTCCCACGCGTTACACTTCACCAATGAGAGTCCTCGCTGCCAGGTGAAAAAAGAGCCACTGGCTGTCTCCACATGTGTCGGAGGAAGCGTGTGGTAGACTTCAGGGTTCCCTTGTACCGACCAGTAGGAGGAACATGCGCACAGCAACCAGGTAGGGGAGGGGGGGAATTGGCATAACGACTAAATTGGGATGGGGAGAAAAATAGAAAATCAGGCGGAGAAAAAGGATAAAAAAAAAATCAAAGAAAGGGTAAACCAGATTTGCTTTGGTTTGTCTTGTATAGCCCCTTAAAGGTATAATCTATAGTGCTGTCAAACAGTGACCGCTAGGTATTTCACTTTATTTACATTACATATTTTATATGTATATTATACAGTATATTATAGCAATTTAGTTACTTATTATAGTGTGAATTTCTCCAGAGACTGGAGATCCCCACTCAACTCCAATCCACACATCAGACCAAAACAGTGCAAACAAAGTGCAATACCAAGCAGGGCTCATTTGCGTAGAGGTCGATGTTTGACGACATTACAAATCCTATCTCTAAAGTTAAAATAAACAAGTATCCATTGTGTCTGTCAATAGGGCTTGGCTGAAAAATATGTGGCAATGGACAGCGGATGAAATATGATCTCAGGCATATTTGTCATGGCTGAGAACTTTCTATTTAACAGTTGTTGGTGACTCTGAAGAAAGTTGGCTATTTCAGTCCCTTCCACCTGCCAGTATAACCAACCCTACAGCCACTAGCAACACTCACTGGTGTTCATGTCTTCTACAGTATATCACAGTGTAACCAACCCTACAGCCACTAGCAACACTCACTGGTGTTCATGTCTTCTATATCACAGTGTAACCAACCCTACAGCCACTAGCAACACTCACTGTTGTACATGTCTTCTATATCACAGTGTAACCAACCCTACAGACACTAGCAACACTCACTGTTGTACATGTCTTCTATATCACAGTGTAACCAACCCTACAGACACTAGCAACACTCACTGGTGTTCATGTCTTCTATATCACAGTGTAACCAACCCTACAGACACTAGCAACACTCACTGGTGTTCATGTCTTCTATATCACAGTGTAACCAACCCTACAGACACTAGCAACACTCACTGGTGTTCATGTCTTCTATATCACAGTGTAACCAACCTAACACTAGCAACACACACTGGTGTTCATGTCTTCTACAGTATATCACAGTGTAACCAACCCTACAGACACTAGCAACACTCACTGGTGTTCATGTCTTCTATATCACAGTGTAACCAACCCTACAGACACTAGCAACACTCACTGGTGTTCATGTCTTCTACAGTATATCACAGTGTAACCAACCCTACAGCCACTAGCAACACTTACTGGTGTTCATTCATGTCTTCTACAGTATATCACAGTGTAACCAACCCTACAGCCACTAGCAACACTCACTGGTGTTCATGTCTTCTATATCACAGTGTAACCAACCCTACAGACACAGACACTAGCAACACTCACTGGTGTTCATGTCTTCTATATCACAGTCTAACCAACCCTACAGCCACTAGCAGGTTGAAAAAACCCTCAGCTCGGAACTAGGCAAAATCTGCATATGGCTCGCCGACAACAAACTATCATTACACCTGGGCAAAACAGAGTCCATTCTCTTCGGTTCAAATAACAAACTCAGCAAGACCGACGGCTTCTCGGTTACAGTGGGTGACAATATTGTCACAAGGAAAGATGAAGTTACCTACCTGGGTTCCATCCTAGAGGCTAATCTTTCCTGTGACAAGATGGCATCCAATGTAATAAAAAAAGTCAATCAACGAACTCGATTCTTGTACCGGATCTCCTCTCTGGTAAACAAGAATACCCTGAAGACTCTGGCAGGAGCACTCATTCAAGGGTACTACGACTATGCTTGCACCTCATGGTTCCAAAGCACCTCAAAGGCACTAAAAAACAAATTACAAACATCTTAAAACAAGCTAGTCAGACTACTGCTTGACCTGACTCCTAGAACCCACCTCACCCCTGCCCACTTTGACAACCTAGGATGGCTTAGAGTAGATGACAGAGTACAGCAACTTGCAATGGGCCTGGTCTACAAGATACACTACGCGACCGAGGTACCCATGTACATGTCAAAATACTTCCCAAAGGTCAGTGAATACCACGATCACAACACCAGAGGGAGCTCCACAAATCATGTTAAACCCAGATTCGGCTCAAACAAGGGACTAAACACGTTTCGCAATTATGCCACATCAATGTGGAACGCCCTACCCAAAGCTGTAAAGGAATGTGAATCACTACCCACTTTCAAAAACACTCTGAAAGAACACCTACGGGAGACTGCAATTCAAAACTGGCCCCATACAAATGTCCTAACCCAGTTGTACAGTTAATGACCAAGTATGGCTTTGTCAGTATTCCAATGTACAGTGTACAGTGTCCCCCCCCCTACCCAACCCCCCCCCCCCCCCCCCCCACCTCCAATGTACAGCCCCCACCCACCCACCCAACCTCCTCCAATGTACAGTTTCTACGTCAAATGTATATACACTTTTTTTCTGGTCACTTTTTGTATCACAAACAGTACTGTATTTGCAAATCTGGTATGTCATAAATGTATAGATGTAGCAGTACTGTCTATCTGTATGTCATGTATGTCGTATATGTTATGATGAATTGAAAATGGGGGACCCTGATGTAAACAAGACGAAAGTCTTTCTCTGGTCTGCATCCCCTTAACAATTGTGTGTATTGAGCTGTACTGTACTGTACCCATTCTGCAATCTGTTAATAAACTTTTCAATCAATCAATCAGCAACACTCACTGTTCATGTCTTCTATATCAGTGTAACCAACCCTACAGCCACTAGCAACACTCACTGGTGTTCATGTCTTCTATATCAGTGTAACCAACCCACAGACACTAGCAACACTCACTGGTGTTCATGTCTTCTATATCACAGTGTAACCAACCCTACAGACACAGACACTAGCAACACTCACTGGTGTTCATGTCTTCTATATCACAGTGTAACCAACCCTACAGCCACTAGCAACACTTACTGGTGTTCATGTCTTCTATATCACAGTGTAACCAACCCTACAGACACAGCCACTAGCAACACTCACTGGTGTTCATGTCTTCTATATCCCAGTGTAACCAACCCTACAGACACAGCCACTAGCAACACTCACTGGTGTTCATGTCTTCTATATCACAGTGTAACCAACCCTACAGACACTAGCAACACTTACTGGTGTTCATGTCTTCTATATCACAGTGTAACCAACCCACAGACACTAGCAACACTCACTGGTGTTCATGTCTTCTACAGTATATCACAGTGTAACCAACCCTACAGACACTAGCAACACTCACTGGTGTTCATGTCTTATGTATCACACTGGCATATAGACATATTGTGCACGTTCTCTCTTAAATCACAACACTCTCTTTTGGCTTGAGAGGGATCTCCCTGAATTAGATGAGAATTGGATGTAATTATGTAATGTAATATAATAATTCAGAGTCACTCTCTTAACCCATTAAGCCTGTAACCTGACCCTTTGAGACCAGAGAGTCTTATCCATATCCTGTCCATGATATAATGACCAACGGAAGTCGATACAGTTATATGTGTAATGTGTTGAGGTACAGTATGTGTGGACTTCACCTTAAGTGACTCGTTACTAATTATGTTAAATTTCTTGGTGGCCATACAAAGACGGTGCCATGAAACACTAATAGCAATGCAATTCTGACACTTGCTGACATTGCATATTTAATACTTTACGTACTTCAAACTTGTAAGGAATACTATAGTAGCCTGTAGTGTAGAGGGTGGGCAAGCGTGGGCATCCACAGATCTGCAGGTACCATGTTGAAGTTTAGTATCAGTAATGACTTTATCAAAATGTATCGAAAACGTATAACACATTTTGGGACTGCGACAATAAGTGTTATATGGAGAAGATCAAATGACAGTGAAGAATCGTGATGCCACATACTCCATGTCACAGGTTAGAATCCAGCCCATTATCTGTGGTGCTGCGTGTCACCCACCTTCCTCTGGCTGTCACTCATCACTGTATATTATCTAATAGCCAAAATGCCTTAAAAGTCATCTTTAGAAAAATGGCATTTGCTCAAATAAGAAAATAAATATAAATAAAAAGTATTACTTTACAACTGGTATTGAATTTGAAGAAATAGTATCAGTAAACTTTTTTGGTATTTATTTATTTATTTATTGTACAGTGATACCTGGCCCTAATAGTCATTTCACTTTCCTGTCACCTTCAGCATACTGAGAGGAGAGAGGAGGTATATAGCTCTCCCAGACCTGACATGTCGAGCTAATCTGACAGTTTGACGTGTATATGTATGTGTGTGTGTAGGCCTCTCTTGATGGAGCCTCTTTCACCCCCCAGATAAGCCTCTTTCCACACCCTGAGTGGTGCCATGCCCCTCGCTAGACAAGCCATGCCCATCCGTGTGTGTGTGTGTGTGTGTGTGTGTGTGTGTGTGTGTGTGTGTGTGTGTGTGTGTGTGTGTGTGTGTGTGTGTGTGTGTGTGTGTGTGTGTGTGTGTGTGTGTGTGTGTGTGTGTGTGTGTGTGTGTGTGTGTGTGTGTGTGTGTGTGTGTGTGTGTGTGTGTGTGTGTGTGTGTGTGTGTGTGTGTGTGTGTGTGTGTGTGTGTGTGTGTGTGTGTGTGTGTGTGTGTGTGTGTGTGTGTGTGTGGGGGGGGGGGGGGGGGGGATGGGTGGCGATGCATGTCAGTGATTCTATAATGTCCTCCCATGGCTGTATAGTGGAGGGGAGGGGGGAATTATCACCTGCTATTAAGACTGACGTGTCCTTTGAAGGGTGTGAGACAGAGATGGAAAGTGTGTTGAGTGTGTGTGCTGTGTGTCAAGTGTGCTGTGTGAGAATGACCATGTTTTCATTCTCTAGCTCTTGACACATGGACTAACACTAGACACATGGACTAACACTAGACACATGGACTAACTAACCCCAGACACATGGACTAACCCCAGACAACATGGACTAACACTAGACAACATGGACTAACACTGACACATGTACTAACACTAGACACATGGACTAACACCAGACACATGTACTAAAACCAGATTAACCTTTTAACTATCTGCTGTATTTGTTAACCTCTTAACTGGCACCGACCCGGCCCCCGGGACCTCTTGAGGACGATTTGCTCACCAGCGTGACGCACCACTTTGCCGACCTCTAGCGGCTCAGGTCTGCATTTGTTGCCTGTCGATTGCCCTTTCAGCCGACAAAATCTGCTCAGCGGTTCTCGAGTTACATGCCGATATGTGAGGCGTGCGCCATAGTACACGGCAGAGCTTTTTTTCTTTTTTCAATTAACACCCCCGACTCCCGGGGCTCTAGCTCCGTCAATCATTTGGCGATCTTGAAGATTATTGGACATTAATGAGTGTGGCTTTCCAATGATACCCCAGGTGGGGATCTGCGAATCAGGTATCTAGGTGAAAAGTCACGAGCGAGAACAGGAAGAGAAAAAACTGCAGAATGAATTGAAGTTGATGAGGAAATTGTTTAGTGGAGAGCTTTATTTTAATTTTTTTATTTATTTTTACAGTTTACCAAAATTGCTCCTAATCACTCATTTCTGAACGGAGTTATATGAAATTTGGACAAGTACTACATAAGACTTCAGGCGTTTTCCAGCTCATACCAATTTTTTGGGAAATACTATTATTGGATATTGCAACTACTACAGAAAAATAATAATAATAATACTACAGAGTAATACGTTTTTCTACAACTCAAGTTCAGACCTATGTTACTCTATTTTATTAGCACTAAAAGTGATCTTTCTTTATTGTATCAGAAACTTCAGAATGTTATCTTTCAAAAGAGACCAGGCTTATGCATGTGCTATAAGTATAAAGATACGCTTTTCAAAGAAAGTATGCAGTCCTCAAGTTCAAGTTTAAAAATGTCCACTTTTCTGGGCGACAGTTAACACTTTGAGTGCCACGCCGGGTTTTCCTTTTTACCCCCTTGATGCCACGGTCCACTTCAATGTTAACGTTAATATCGCCTAATCTATGTTTTAAATTATGGCTATGTGTCTAATCTGCCCGTCGCTTATCAAAGACTACTTTTCCAGTCAGTGCTGTCAAGGCAGATTGGTTTTTTATCGCTTCATTTCCGTTTCAGAGCATTTAGAAAAGCACCCGTTTTGAGATAAAAAAACAGTTCATTCTGGACCATTCTATGATAATCGTCTTTTACTGGAATATTCCAGAACGTTGATATTTGTCGGCCTATTTATGAATCGTTTTCAAATAAACGCTAGATGATCAATATTATACGTGCACGCAAGCACATTCGGGCCGCGCACGGATAATCGCCGTGTTCATTTCCTCTTGGACTTTTACAGTGAAACCGAAAGAGCCCATTTCACAAAACAGCCTATATCTTCATCAAAATTAGTCTGATTATCCTAACACTGATAACATAGATTCCTTACCTGACATCAGATGGTATCCAACTGGTATATTCCAATTCCTGATCACCATTCGAAAAAATCGATAAGTGTATGGATCCAACGTGATACAGTAGTACACATGATTCCGCGGGGCTGAGAGGCTCCAGAATGAACTGTGGTAACCCCGGCTGGATCAGTGGACTGGAAAATGTGGAGTACCGGATTTTTTTCCCCATCCATTTTCATTGAGTCCATTCCAAAATCCCTTATGTCATCTGGGAGACGATAGGGGGCGCTTTTTTCCACATATGATCGCCGGCGGTGCTCGCGTATACTCGGGTAGGCTCGCGTGATGCAATATGATTTCAGATCGCTAAGAAAGAAAAAAAAAATCAGAGAAATCTCGTGAGTGGCTTTCAACATAACTATCGGAAACCCGAGATATCTCGTGTGTGGCAATGAAAGTGTTAAGAGGTTAAAGGTTTGTTTGTAAACAATGGAGTAGAATATACCTACATTCTGCTTCATGATTAACACTTTCAGTGCCCAGCAGGGGGCGCACATTTAGTGCTTGAATGCCCACCATCCACTGCAATGTTAGCATTAATATCTCCTAATCTATGTTTTAAATTATGGCTATGTGTCTAATCTGCCTGTCGCATTATCAATGACTCATTTCCAGTCAACATTGTCGAAGCGGATTGTTTTTTTATCGGTTCATTTCCGTTTTATAGCATTTTGAAAAGCCCTCGTTTTCACGGAAAAATGAAAGATTCCATGATAATCGCCCTGTACTGTAATATTCTAGAACGTTGTCATTTTTCGGCCTATTTATGAATAGTTTTAAAAAAAACGCTAGATTATCGATAGTATATGTGTATGTGCGCTGAAAATCGATTCTCTCAGTTCCTGATCGATCTTACAGTCAAACAGCCATATCACATTATAGGGGAAAAGCTTAAATCTCCATGAAAACGGGTCTGATTATCCTAAGACTGGTCAAATAGATTCCTTACCTGAGATCAGATGGTATCCAAATGGATTATTCCAATTCCTGATCGCCATTCCAAAAATGTATCCTTTTATTGATCCCACGCGTATACTGTAAAACACATATCCCACGCTGTGCTGAGGGTCCAGAATGAATCTGATCGGCTCCGGTTACATGCGTGAGAAGTAAAATGTGGATTTCGGAGTTTTTTTCTCATCCATTTTCATCGAGTCCAATCCAAAATGGTGCATTACCATCTGGGAGACGATAGGGGGCGCTTTTTTCACATCTGAGCGCCTGGCGGGGCAGGATTACCAACGGTAGACTCGGTTGATGAAATATGAATTCAGATCGCTAATAAAAAAAAATCAGAGAATTCTCATGATCGGCATTCAACCCGCAGGGCTGATAACCCGAGAAATCTCGTGATGGGCATTCAATGTGTTAAGAGCTGATTCTCCATCTATAGATCAAACTGTTCAAGAATGTATGTGAACATACTGAACCCCACATTAATACAGTTTAGAAAAATAAAATCACAGATTGGGATTTTACCTGCCTTAGTGAAATTGCTTGAATCTGATATATATTTCATGCAGTCTGCTTCTAAGTTTTCTCAGGCTTAAGTTGTGTATCTTTGTGTCAGCAGTATACATGTAAAATACTGCTAGAGTCAGTGCTTCAAATGAGCATCTAATGCTTAGCATTGCAGCTTGGATTCGACACCAAAGCCCCATAGAGGCTCTATAAAAAGCCTTACTTTCTAGGTTTAGTGGTGCTAACAGAACACACGCACGCACGCACGCACACCACACACACACACACACACACACACACACACACACACACACACCAAAACCCCTTCCAACTGCAGCCAGCCATCTGCTCCTCCACAATCAAATCAGAGGTCCTGTCTTTCAGGCACCATCACTCCCTCACACACACATACACGCACACTCAGATGCTCCCCAGTGGGGCCCTGGCCACCACCGGATAATTAGACCTATAAGCTGGAAGGAAGAGGGTTAAAGTGCAGCAGTCAGGTGTGTGTGTGTGTTTGTGTGTTTGTGCGTGTGTGATTGAGCATGTGCGTGCTCCAGTGAGTCACACAATCCACCTCTCAGTCCACTCTCTCCCTCCCATCAATGGCAAAGCTGCGCCTCCTCAGAGTGAATGTTAATTGAAGTCTTTTGGTTTATCAACAGAATCAGCTGCCTCTTTTCACAGAGACAAAACTCCTGTTTTACATCTCAAAAGATGACTGGGACAGAGAGAAAAATAACATTGACCTATTTATTTATTTATTTAATTATTCGCTCAAAAGGACAGTTTGCCCCCATCGTCAAGTTTGCTTTCATTAACACAGAGTAAGAGGACTGTATTGGAAATAGACACTGTGTATAAGAGAGAAGGTCCCAGAGTAAATCATGAAAAGGCAAATGTAGTTTTCAAGTCTGAACCACTACTTGAGGGCACTCTGTAAGAATGAATATGACTCGAAGTGGAATAAGAGAGTAATTGTTTTATTTAGATTAGTTTATTTGGACAATTTATTTAAAGCTCTAGACTCTAGCCTTTTAATTTCATTTGAGGTGTTAATCTCTGTAGGATTATAGAACATACACACACGCACACACACGCACACACACACACGCACACGCACACGCACACACACATATACATATACAGTACACACATGCACACATGGCTGCTCACAAAGTAATAGACCTGGAGTGGTAGTGCAATACTCAGTATACCTCACTGTGTACTCTCAAATCTATGTGGTACTGTTAGTAATATTGTAAGTCCTCCAGTAGGTCCAGTAGGCATATGATTATCACTGGCTTATGTAATATGTCATGACATAAGAGCAAGATGGTTGCCTTGTAAAAACACATACCTTTGTGTGCAGGGCTTGACATAAACTTTTTGGCTCACCAGCCACTGTGGCTAGTGGTCACTAGCCACTCAGCATTTTCACCAGCCAAAAATCCCTGCGCCCAAAAAGTAATAAATATAGGTAATTGGACAATGTAACTGCATGTTTGGACATAAGATTCTATTTGAACAGAAACATCTAAAATAACATCTAATCCAAAATGTCAGTACACTGTAAAACTGGGATTGTGGTTAATTATTTATTAAATAATTATTAGTAACCTATACATAATAAAAAAGACTGTGCCGTTTGAAATTGAATTGAGCTGAATTCAATGAATTTGAACCATTTATGAATTGCATTTGACACAGTTTTAGCTGATAGTTTAACCAGATGATGCTCAGTTTTGACAGTGTAGTGGGGTGTGCGCTAAAATAATATCTAACGCCAAATGGGAGGGGGGGGGCATCTAGACGATTTTGCGCGAGCTCCCACGCGTGCACCCGTATTCCGATCCCCACGAAAAGATTCACAGGGGTAGATCTCGGTCTGTTCTACAACTTTTCAATGACCTTCCATCAGCGAAAACGCCTGGAAAAAAGTTTTGCGCGACGTGGAATGATTTGGGTGATTTTGCGCAAGCTCCCACACACGCGCGCCTTCGGCGGATCGACACAAGATTCCTCCCGGGGGTAGAACTCGGTGGTGGGCACGATTTCCCAATGCACTTCCATCAGCGAAAATGTCGGGAAAAGGTTGGGGCGCGACGTGGCTGATTTTTCGCGAGCTCCCACTCGCATTCCTGTATTCCGATCCGCACGAAAATATTCATGGGGTAGATGTCACTATTGCCTTTTAATTTGACGTGGTCCATGCAAGGTTAGGGTTATGTTCTTTATGGTCCATGCAAGGTTAGTGTTATGTTCTCTATGGTCCAGGCAAGGTTAGTGTTATGTTCTCTATGGTCCAGGCAAGGTTAGGGTTATGTTCTCTATGGTCCAGGCAAGGTCAGGGTTATGTTCTCTATGGTCCATGCAAGGTTAGTGTTATGTTCTCTATGGTCCATGCAAGGTTAGGGTTATGTTCTTTATGGGTTATGTGAACATGTACTTGGCAATGAAGAGATTCTATTCTACTCTCTTTACTGCAGATACTGGCTTTCATGCAGATACCAAGGGCTTTCATGGTGTTTCATGGTTGAATAAGTGCTGTTTACAGTGCCTTTTAATGACACATAAGCATAAACATGCCGCTGCTGTCTGGTTAAAACATTGTATCTAACTTCTCAGGAATTCAGAAAAACAACCACACTTTCAGATTGATGTTTTTTTTTTGTATCCGCTTTTTTCTCCCATTTTCTATTTTTCTCCCATCCCAATTTCGTATATCATCCAATTCTACCCTCCCCTGTCTCGAACGCTGTTTCTTGCCTCGCACAAGCCGTCTGCAATGTGGACGAAGCCATACATAGCACGTGTCCCCTCCGGTACTCGAGAGCAGCCGTCGCATCTTTTCACCTGCGCGGCTCGATCTTTCAGCGTCAGGGGTCTGGGCTTTGGAGGGGCGCCGCCCCCGTCGCTTCTTGATTCTACTGCGCAGGCGCACCAACCGACCTGTAGGAGTCGCTGTCCACAATGTCCGATCCCCACCAATCAGTTTCCCTCCCCCTAATACTGCCAATTGTATTAGTACGGACGACCAGCCAAACTGAAAGCAATGTGGAGAGCTGGGTTCGAACCCAGCGTCTCCAGCATTGGAGGTGAGTGCCTTGCCCACTGCACCACCTAGCCGCCCAGATTGATGTGTTTTTGAAGTCGCACGTTGGGTGTTGAATGGGTGTCATGGTACTTGGCGTCATTAAACTTGTTGGGTTTTGAATGGGTGTCATGGTACTTGCCGCCATTAAACTCGCCCAGGCCACAGAGAAGCACAGACACTTTCAAATGAAATAAAAACATGAAAATCATCCAAATCGGAGATACAAGGTTTTCACCCAGCAGCGGCGAAACATGGAATTTGAATGTCAACAGGAAAGTGAAAGGAGATGTTTAGATTTTAATTTGTTTCCATTAGGGCTGACCTTCGAAGCTTTTTTTGGCAATCGAAGCTTCGGGGCCGAGCTTCGATTTTAATTCGAAGCTTCGGAAAAAAATTCTAAAAAAAAATATATATTTTTTTTAATATATATATATATATATTTTTTTATCTTATGTTGTGGGACTTGTACAGCACTTTGGTAAACTTTGTTGTTTTTAAATGTACTCTATAAATAAAGTGGATTGGATTAATGAATTAAGTAGCCCCTTTCGTGACTGTGACGCAGCCAACAAGGTTTCACTCGGCTGTGTGATTTAATTCAAGGTGGATCGCTGTTGTCGTTTGAACAACTTCAGATTTCATGGGAACTACCAATCCCCCAAATCAAGAATGTTTAAGATGAATGAAGTAAGATTTTGATTATTTGAAATATAGCCTGTGTAGACTAAACTATGCACAGAATTATGTCAGTCTACAAGGTCCGGATTCTACATGGTCCGGCAATGTAGACCAATCCACTACAGACCAATTATCAGTGAATGTTCATGCATTTTTAAGAAGGGCTACTTCCACAAAAAAACAAAGAACTCACCAAAACATCTCAGTAGCACCTTATCTAAATGTTCTATTTCATATATGGAGATTCATATTTATTTATGTATTGCATGCATTTCTACATTGTATTTCCTATTTTGTTTATTCATCCCAGTATCTTTCTTTCTTATGTGTGGAATTCTACAAGGCATGTAGGTGTATATGTGTTTGAGGATGATATCCTTCAAACAGGCAATAGTGATGATATAATTTGGGCAGTGCTGAGCTGGGTTACTTTCCTCCAGTGTATTTGTCCCCCGGCCCCAACCAATGGCCCCATGCGCGCACGCACACACACACACACACACACACACACACACACACACACACACACACACACACACACACACACACACACACACACACACACACACACACACACACACACACACACACACACACACACACACACACACACACACACACACACACACACACACACACACACACACACACACACACACACACACACAAATTGAAGTAAAAAAAAATTGATTTTTTTTTAAACAAAATTAATATCTTTTATTTTATTTTTTTTTTTAAACTTCAACTTTTTTTTGAATGTTCGAAGCTTGTGCCATTGAACGAAGCTTCGAAGTATTTAAGACAGCCCTAGTTTCCATACTCTTATTGGTCCAAAGCTTGGATCTCTTTAACGGATCACCACGAACACAGAGAAGGGATAAAAGATTGAAGATGCCTTGCCCTATCACGATCCATTATTTCAGCACACAATGTTATCAGAACGGCTCATTATCCAGAGGAGAGCGGTGTACAGAGCAGACCCAGGTCCTCGTAGAGTGCTTCATCTCTCTCTCTCTCTCTCTCTCTCTCTCTCTCTCTCTCTCTCTCTCTCTCTCTCTCTCTCTCTCTCTCTCTCTCTCTCTCTCTCTCTTCTCTCTCTCTCAATGAGCCCATTCAATCCATACAGGAGGCTCTGTGACGGGAGAGGAAATAGGAACTCAGCATTGATTATAGTCTAATTGCGAGGTGCGTTTGGGACATTCTGATCCAGAGGTAATGTCCGGTCTTGTGTTTATACACTTGACATGTTTTTATAGTGAGTCTGTATACATAAACCTACTGTAGGATCCACTGACATGATGCAAATAATGAGAATCAAATACATGTCTGATGGGGGTGTAACACATTTTCAGATTTGATTTGAGTTTCTTTATGTGGATCTAATCATACTACAGAGTTTTAATAATAGTTTATACCGCTTGGTTTGGCTCAGAACGTTTTAATTTGATTTCAAAATTGTAAATGATGAAAATGAGCCTTAAACATTATACTAATAGCTGTAGCCATTGCATACCACCACTTAAACAGAGAGGAACACTTTTGAGACAGAGGGAAGAGAACGAGAGAAGGAGAGTATCATCAACACAGTTTTCACAAGTTCAACTCACACAATGACAACAGACACAAAGGATAGGTTTAACGGATTCCATAGAAATCAATGTTTATTAGCAACGATGCAACAGTCTGATGCAGGCGGCTTGGGGAGGATGCACATGGAGCCAGGCGCTCCTGGGCAGGTGTGCTCAGCGGGGATTGGATGAGGGAAGGGAAAGGAAAGGGGATCTTTCACAAGAGCGATTGTCTCTAACCGAGACTCCGTTAGCCTGCGACCAGCCTCCAGAGGGAGATAAGATCACAGACTCCACTCAGTGGAGTGGCCTCAGTGGGGAGCTCAGCACTTGCCCGACAGGGGTAGATGTTATATGTAATTTTATGGGAAAGAGACCCCATTCCAGGGGGGAAGCGGAAACCTAGATATCCCGAACCAATAGGGAATCCCTGGGAAAGATTATTCCCGATCCCCTAAAAGGGCGATTGATTGATTGATTGATTGATTGATTGATTGATTGATTGATTGATTGATTGATTGATTGATTGATTGATTGAACAGATTGCAGAATGGGTACAATACAGTACGGCTCAATACACACAATTGTTAAGGGATTGCAGACCAGAGAAAGACTTTCTTCTTGTTTACATCAGGGTCCCCCATTTTCAATTCATCATAACATTTATGACATACACGACATACAGTACTGTTACATCCAGACATTTATGACATACAAGATATACAAATATACAGTACTGTTTAAGAGACAGAGTTTCTAAAAGAGAGTATATACATTTGAGAAGCTGAGCTCCGGGAATGTCGCCTTTAGACATGAGGAGGGGGGGGGGGGGGGGGGGGGGCGGGGGGCTTTTGGAATTGGATCGGTCTGAATAGGATGACAAGAAAGCATAATTAGAGTGTCATGTAGATGGTGAAGCCAGGATATCCAGGATAACTTAACCATTGACAATATACTTACCTGCGCTTCTGAATTTCCCCAATGGGATCAATAAAGGAATATCTTATCTTATCGCAATTTTTTTATTTTTTTTTTATTGATCTTTTTCCCCCTCCATTTTCCTCAGATTTTCTCCCATCCCAATGTTAGTCGTTATGCCAATTCCCAATCCCCTTCCTGGTCGCTGCGCACTTACCCCCCACAGTCGGTCTGGGAGAGTGGAGGCTATCACGTGCTTCCTCCGACACACGTCCAGCCAATCAACCGCTTCTTTTCACCTGGTAGCGCGGATTCTCATTGAGAGGGCGTAGCGTGTGGAAGGATCACACTATCCCACTCAAGTCCTATCCGCGCTTAGCAGGCGCCCCGACCGAACTGTAGGAGTCGCTGTTTACAACGACCCGGACCCACCCCACCAGCTTCTCCCACCCTCTATACTGCCAATTGTATTAGTGTGAACGGCCAGCCAAGCTGGTGACAACCCCGGAGCTGTGAGCTGGATTCGAACAGGCGAATCTAGCCTCTCCGGGGTTTGGTGACGAACGCAATCTCCGTTACGCCACCTGACCGCCCTCATCTTATCGCAATTCTAAACTTCAGGATAACTTATAATCATTATACTGACAATATAGTTACCTATGCTTATCGTAAATCTAAACATTACAATATAAATACTTACGTTATGGATATAGCACACCTCTTCAACAAGGCTTTCCCCCATCAGTTAGGTTAGATTAGATTAGGTCCATTATCCCTTACCTTCCCTCATACCCCCTCCCCCCCCCCCTATTCTCCTTGCCCTATTTTTTGTCCTGATTGTGAAGCGACCTTGGGTTCTATGAAAGGCGCTATATAAATTTGATCTATTATTATTATTATAGCTGTGCAAATGGGTAAAAGTGCATAATACAGGACAATGAATGATCAGTATATAAACAAACATTTGACACACATACCTTGTATTTCCTCATAAAGAACAGACGGAAGGGAAAGAGGGGATTTTAATGGGAATACCGCGGGAAATTGGGTGAATGGCGAGCCGCCCCATAACTACACCGGTGGAGCCGAATTGTGTATTGAATGCATTGGTTTGGTTGGGCTGGATAGGCGTCATAGTGAGGCTTCCTCCAGAAAGTCGTATAATACTTCAATAAAATGTCGACACACTGTTTTGAACATACATTTTTAGGGAATTTGGGATTCTGTATTGAGATCATTACACACCTGGGCCCTATTCCCCGTACCTGGTTCAACTAAGTCGATCAAGAGTCCCATTATCCAGATTCAATTAACCCGATGTTTGAAGCCGGGATTTTCCTGTTCCTCGAAGGTGGATTCAGTCTCGTTAACTCGAACCAGACTTGAGACCCAGGATAAGTGCGCGCGGCCGCTTCAGTTGAAAAGCCAGCACGTATCGATAGCAGAAATCCTGATTTTCTAACGGCATTGATTGATTAATTGATTTAAAACTTTATTAACAGATTGCAGTACGGCTCAATAGCCTCGCCGACAAGTTAAATGCATAATCTATAGGCTAATTTTAAGTCCCTCATTACCCCAATCAATCAGATTATATTTCTTTAAACTTGCCTGCTGGCAGTAGGTTTATGCATTGGATAATCAAATGAGATCTTGCTAGCGAAAATAATTAGTTCAACTGTTTCAGAATAAGGATACGGCTCTCTTATCCATTGATTGATGTATGGTGGATATTTTACTTATCTGCACTGTGGTGTGACGGTTTGTGCTTTTGACTTTCACGCAGACGGCCCGTGTTCGAATCCCCCTCCTTCTAGTCTTTTTCTTCTTTTTGCAATGTAAATACTTTGGTGCACGTTTAGAGCTATATAAAGAATGACATCCTAAATGCATGTAGATTTATAATATTTTAACTTAAAACTAGGCTACTTTTGCGTATAATCATTAATATTCCAAAAAAATTATATTGGAAACGCGGGGTTTCGAACTCGGGCCATCGGGTTGACAGGTTTGAGAACTAGCCGTTGGACCACTGTGCCATACGGGATATATCCATTGTTTATCCATCAATGGACAAAGACCCGTGTTTCGAATATTTTTCTTTTGAATGAAGTTTCATCTCTTTATTCTCAAATGCATTAATGTGACGTCAACGGCTCATTCAATTTCTCAAATCCGTCAAACAGCGCATCTCATCAGACATTTTAATCCCAGTTACAATATCACACAAAAACCACAATCCACGCATAGACACTTCAATTTTATGCTTGAATGAAACACAATCCGGGCGCTTCGTTAAGCAAATCTACAGCGGAGAATATATGAAACTAATCAGAGCCAAACGGCCGATAGGTTTCATTCATTAAAAATATCCCCGCGGGATTCACATTTGCAATGCGCCTGCAGCGTGTATCGCACTCCGAGCGCCGTATATGACGTGCATTATTTTATTTAGGACAAAGTAAATCTATAGGCTGAATATGATTTATTATCAGCATTTAGTTCTATTATTATACATTTCAAAAGCCCCCTCTAGGAAAACGAAGCACAGAAACATAATTCAGAATGGTATAAATGGGATCTCTAGACTGTGAGAATCATTTCAGGAAGCGAGCTGTCATTTATTTGCGGGGGCGTGGCCATGGTTCATCCGGGTAACTGAAGTTAACCCTGCTCTCGACCAGGCTCAAACTTTTTGATCTGTTGTCATGGTGATTTGGACAATCGAGCGTCGGGGAACAGGAAGGTCCGGCTTAAGTCAGGCTATACTGGAAATTATCCGGCTAACTCAGTTAGCCAGGTACGGGGAACGGGGCCCTGGTCTCTGATCACTGTTTCATTTCATTTTTATAAACATCTCATATAATTGCCTTTGGATCAGGGACACTATAATAACAACACAAGGTTCATTGCTCTGCCTCCACTATCCTATCCTGTGTTTAAGACTTCAGGCCTGGATGGAAGGGCTGTTTATGTCCAGCACCCAGACTGGGAGCAGCAGGGGGCACCGCGTGTCGTGCTGTGGGAGGGAGTGGGCAGGCAGACAGGATCTACTGTGGAACTGCTCCATTAGAGACGAATTGAAAGGGTATATAAACATATTCTTCCTCTTCTATTCTATTTCTAATCGTGTAGATATGGGTTATTAATGGAGATCCATCTGTGATCCATATTGTATAATGGATGTATCAGAGATTGAGACCGTCGTTGGTTGTATCTTGATATGCTCTCTGTAGTTAATCTCTATAATTAAAAAGAATTATAATAATCTAATAGCGAATCAATGTCTGCTCAACAGTCGTTTCAGAGTGAGAGAGAGAGGGAAAGTGTTTGAAGCAGGGAGCATCTCTGGGACTGTAGCTCGGCGGCTTTGTATCGCATACTAAAACGCAACAGGCTACAGTATGATACGACGATGTTCGAGTCTCAATGAAATAAGTGAGGCTCATGCCTGTGGTCTAGCAGCAGACCTAGTAGGATACACAGTTTAGATCACATCAAGGTTGCAAAAGTGAAATAATCAGGTTGAACTGTCTGTCAGTCATTGCTTTCCAGCTTGACCTGGAAAGTCCTGGTTCTTATCGTGGCTATGATCTCTGGATGACAGCTTGATGAAACCCAGCGGCCCCAGACCTCTAGCACGGATGAACACACTAAAGACATGAATGGTCCAGACTGGATTGGTTGTTGGTGGGGACCCCATGTGGAGCTGCTCCTCGATCAAACAATACCATCTCTGCTACTGCTTTTGTATCATAGTACATAGACATAATATAACATAGAACATGTTTACTCATCTTGCATTAGAATGCAACCTTCCATGCATTGCTGTATGCCATACAATGAGAGGGTCTGCGTTGCGTGTGTGTGGAGGAGAGGACGGGTGGGTGGTTTGAGCATGAGGCTGATAAACTGTGGCATCATCTCACATGGCATGCTCCTAATGATGACAGGCTCCTGGCCTCAATACTCTGAAACCAGCCCAGGTCCCTAAATACACTACCCAGAACATGCTGCCCTGCTTGGGTTGAGGGAGAGGGAGAGAGAGAGAGCTTTAAATTTTGTCTTATTATAAAAAATGACATTGATGATGACTTGTTAGTGGGACAGTGAAACGATGATGTTGGCAGTTATAGACAGATTAGTACGGCTCTAGACCCCCCCCCCCTCTCGATAGCTAGAGGCTAGACCACGCAAGGGCCTCTCGTCTGATTGTGAGGCATGAGTTGTTTTTAGGGCCAAGTCTGGATTAAACGACGCCATTTAGGTCAACAGCCATGACATTAGCATCACAGCTATTGTTCTGTTCTGCACTGCTGTTTAGTTTACAGTGTGTTGGAGATACCGTCTAGAGTTACTGATGAATCGTGTTCCTTCTTACACACACACACACACACACACACACACACACACACACACACACACACACACACACACACACACATACACACACATACAGACACATGCGCACACACACACACACTTTCAGCTGTGGCAATGTCCGTTGGTAACAGCAGAATCGGACAGCGGTATCTGGAATCAGATACAATGACAATATAAAAGCCCAACAACAAGACACCAAATCAATACCAGTGAAAACATGGAGACTTCCATGACGCTTGCCTTGGCATTACGCAGCCGGGTATTGTATGCCCATTGGCAGTGCCTGCAGTGAGATGGGAAAAAACCAGCACCCCCACTCTCTCTGCCCTCTGGCAGATGGTGCACAAACCCACCACTTCTCAGCCAACCTGTTCCCCCTGACAAAAATACAGAGACCCCACATTGTACTCCTAAAGCGAAACTGCGTGTTTTCTGGTTTTCAAGTGCTGGCGTGGTAGGGCTGTACCGAATAGTTCGAAGCTTCGAAGCTTCGTTCATAGCGTTGACATTCGAATTTGAAATCAACATAAAAAAAAAAGAAGAAAAGTCTATTCATTCTGTTTAAACCAATGGGGTTTTTCTTCACAGTTGCAGATAAAGATTAGGCTACACTAATATTATAGTATTATACTATTATAGTATATGACTTGTCATAAACATTTTAATAAAACATTTATCATAAATGATGTAGCCTATCTGTACCAACCGTGCCCTTATTGGATTATTTATGTTGACGGAACTGACTAGTTATATTCATTAAAGAAAGTTGATTTAATAATTTAAAAAATACTAATTTAATCAGATTAATCACTTTATTCAAAATGAGGATTTAGTTTGAGGATAGTTATATAAAAAAAAACTTTTTTTAATTACATCTTAGAATATGATGACAGCGGATCCGGGTGTCAGCATTGCCTCTGGCTTGGGCCAGCCGTCCTACTAACCTCGTTTGGCTGAGTTAGCGGGAGGGAAGTCAATGGGGTGGTAATCTGGCGTTGTGGACAGCGACTCCTACAGGTCAGGTCAGGGCGCCTGCACAGCAAAAGAGAGGAAGTGGTGAAGGCAGTGTGACCTCCCACGCGTTACACATCACCAATGAGAGTCCTCGCTGTCAGCTGAAAAGAGAGCCACTGGCTGTCTCTGCATGTGTCGGAGGAAGCATGTGGTAGACCTCAGGGCTCCCTTGACCGACCAGTAGGGGGCACATGCGCACAACAACCAGGTAGGGGAGGGGGGAATTGGCATAACGACTAAATTGGGATGCAAGGAAAAGCACAGAAAATCAGGCGGAGAAAAAGAGGATAAAAAAAAATTAAATATGACGACAGACATTCGAAGCTTCGTTCAATTACTTCAATAGAAGCTTTGAATGTAAAAAATAATGACATTTGGTACAGCCCTATGGCGTGGCCCCTATAACCTCCCGACCAAACAACACAAGGACATAAAATGGTGGGCAGAGAGAGAGTGACCAGAGACAGAGACAGCTAGGGGGACCAGGAGGCACGAGGCTGGCGGTCTCCCAACACGTGCGCTCGGCCTCAGCCTCAGGCGAAGGGGATCCATTGTGTGATGTGTCTCAGCCACTTGTTCTGTTGTCTTTGTCGGCCTGGCTGTCGGCCAGCCTGTTCAGCAGCAGCAGGGCCCTGTAGCTGTGTTGATGTTTCCAACACGTTTCCAGGAGAGGGGACACTGTGATAGGGTTATACCACACACACACACACACACACACACACACACACACACACACACACACACACACACACACACACACACACACACACACACACACACACACACACACATACACACACACACACACACACACACACACACACACACCATTGTTTGTCTACTTCAGTTTACACAAGCACAAGTTGCCTCTGTAATTATGGTTTAATATGACTCATTCTGGCCCATGAGAATCATGTCTAAATTATCCTGGCGTTTGTAATACATTCTTGTTCATCGCTGGTATTGGTATCATATTTGGCCATCAAACGGTGTTCCTCTGGCTTTGTGTTGGCGTGGGCTGAAGAGCCTGGTGATGTTTATGTGGTGTTTAGACTGCAGCTCACATGAAAGGCCACAGACGGTATGTCGTGACACAGAGATATTTGTTAGATTATTGCTTAGGCAATACTGGCTCTGAGTGAAACAAGCGCAAATTCGCAATAGCTGCAATCTTTTTGCCATGATAGGCCACTCCCATTACCACGAGCCCTTTTAGCCAATTGGCATGAACACACACACACACTGGACCGCCATGCCCAATTTCAGCCTCCCAGGGGCGAAATCTGTGGCTGCTAGAGGGTGAGTATTTTCTTGTGGACCAACCTACCAACCTATAGAGCTGCTGGTTGCAGCTAAAATCAGAATCACATATCAGAATGAAATATATTTTTAATTTGAGGCTGGGGATTGTGGTTGAAGTAAACCTGGAGATAAAACCATGTTGAATATTTCATGCTATGCTACTCCTGTGAATTCGATTCCAACTTCCTGCATTTCAGGAAGTCTCAATTATTAAGCAAGTAAGGTAATTTAGTCCACTGGGACCAGTGGAGGCAGTCAGGCGGTGTGTGTGTGTGTGTGTGAGTGGATGGGTGAATGTGAGGCACAAGTTGTAAAGTGCTTTGGATAAATGCTGTCCATTTTACCATATTTATCATGTTGTAGTAGTGTGTGGTTTTGGCATCTGACGGAGACTGATACAGAACACTGAATATATGTATAAAATATAATTGTATATATATAAATGATGCCCCGGGCCCGGGCCCCCCAACTAAGATTCTGAGTAGTGGCTTTATCAAATGTTTTTATTTCATTGTGATTTTTATTTTGTTGTGGCTCGAGCTGTAATTCTGTTGGATCTGCTTGGTTCTGTGGGCTGTGCGTTGAAGAGCCATATATATTGAAGGGGATTTGAGTGCAGTTGGAATGAGTTAAAAACACTGTATTTAGCAGCTAATCACTAATGCAAGCTAATGATGGGCTTACATTTCTTTGCCTGTTTGATCATGGCTTTTAAGACATGTGGCTGAGATTTACTTTTCTCTAATCCAAAATAATTAGCTATTAGTCCAGTGAAATAGCGTGTGTGTGTGTGGAAAAATTGTGTTTCAAACAGAGTTAATAATCTATTGTGTGAATGAATGAAAACTTTATTTAACAGATTGCAGAATGGATACAATACAGTACGGCTCAATACATACAATTGTTAAGGGGATGCAGACCTGAGAAAGACGTTTGTGTTGTTTACATCAGGGTCCCCCATTTTCAATTCATATAGACATTTATGACATACACAACATACATGACATTTATGGCATAGGGACATATAGGTATTTAGTACTGATACATTTGTGACATAAACGGTATTCAAATATACAGTACTGTTACCCCTAGATCCTGACAGAGTATATACATATGATGGGGAGGGGACTGTACATTAGGAGGGGGTGGGTGGGTGGGAGAGAAATATACACACGGTGGGGTGGAGACTGTACATTTGGAGGGGGTGGGTGGGTGGGAGAGAAATATACATACGGCGGGGAGGGAATATATACATGCGGTGGGGAGGAGACTGTCTATTAGGAGGTGGTGGGGGGTTTGGGAATTTACGGTGGCCAGTTTCGAATTGCAGCCTCCCGTAGGTGCTCTTTAAGAGCGGTTTTGAATGTGGGTAAGGATTCACATTCCTTTACAGCTTTGGGTAGGGCGTTCCACATTGATGTGGCATAATTGCGAAACGTGTTTAGTCCCTTGTTTGAGCCGAATCTGGGTTTAACATGATTTGTTGAGCTTCCTCTGGTGTAGTGGTTGTGGTATTCACTGACCTTTGGGAAGTATTTTGACATGTACATGGGTTACGTACCTTAGTCGTATAGTGTATCTTGTATACCAGGCCCATTGCAAGTTGCTGTACTCTGTCTTCTACTCTAAGCCATCCTAGGTTGTCAAAGTGGGCAGGGGTGAGGTGGGTTCTGGGGGTAAGGTCAAGTAGTAGTCTGACAATTTTTTTTTATTTTTATTTTTTATTTTTTTGTATACATAACATCAAATTAGACACACAAGCATTAACAGTAAACATCCAATGAAATCACCATTTGAATCATTATAAATGTAGTATACGAGATATATACCTAATACTTGCTATCTAATACCCTACAATACATATGCTCTTGCTCACTCACCCCCCCCCCCGGACCCCCACTTGGATAATCCATCCATTTTCATTCGTTTCTAACCAGGCACTACAATTCATATGCTAGCTTTTATTCTCTCCACCACTTCTAACCAGATTGCAATGTTGGTTTCACTGACACCTAAAATTCTTGCTGTAGAAATGTCTAGATAAATCACATCGAGATAGGTAAGAACCCATACCTTCCGGCAAATTTTTTCCGGTTGAAACCATCGTGATGCTATCAGCTTTTTAGCCGCTGTGAGACCAGATAAAACTAGTCTCTTTAGCTGTATAGGGGCTGCAAACTGAAAAACATCATTCAACAACAATACAGAGGGATGTACAGGTATGTTCAGAAATAAGAGTTCTGATAATTGCTGGGACACTTCTTTCCAGAATATCTTAACCGGTGGGCAATCCCAATACATGTGCATAAATGTACCCTCATCCCCATTTGTACATAAGGAACATCTGGAGTCTTGTTTAAGTCCCATTCTGTTCAATCTTATAGGGGTCAGGTATGTCCTATGAATATAATTAAGATTAATTTGTTGATGGTCCGGGTTACGTGACGCAATTCGAATGTTTGACCAGACTTCTTGCCAATCAAAATCTATTTCCAGGTCTGGTATATCCCTCCTCCAGACTAAGTCTAGGGGGAGGGTTCCATACGAGGACGTTAGTAAGTGATGATAAAAATCAGATACGAAGCCTCTCGATGTCTCTCTTTCATAGAAGAATTTGTGATATCTGTGGTGCTCAATTGGTATCCTTAATGGGACTCCATGAGCCTTCAAACAATCCAATAACTGTGCGTAAAAATAATATGTGGAACTGGTGAGGATAAAGTTTTGACCAGTTTGTTTTGTGATGTTTGTAATCTTGTTTTTAGCGCCTTTGAGGTGTCCATTGTATTGATTAGCTGTCGGTATGTTCTCAAGAGCAGTAATTACCATGTAGTGTAGTTGCTATGTGCATGAATTATTATTTTTGCTTTAATATTTCATACTGTTCTGTGTGGAATATGTGATCAGTTTTGACCACAAAACACCATGTCCACTGCCAGCACTAGATAGCTCTCTCTCTTTACTGGTATGACCTTGCTTAGGGCAAATAAGAGGCAAAGAACTGTCTCCCACTCTGTCTGTCTGTTTTTCTGCCTCTATCTATCTCTCTTTCTGTCTTTCTGTTTCTCTCCCCCCTGTGTGTGTGTGTGTGTGTGTGTGTGTGTGTGTGTGTGTGTGTGTGTGTGTGTGTGTGTGTGTGTGTGTGTGTGTGTGTGTGTGTGTGTGTGTGTGTGTGTGTGTGTGTGTGTGTGTGTGTGTGTGTGTGTGTGTGTGTGTGTGTGTGTGTGTGTGTGTGTGTGTGTGTGTGTGTGTGTGTGTGTGTGTGTGTGTGTGTGTGTGTGCGCGCGCGCGCATCTCTCTCTCTCTCTCTCTCTCTCTCTCTCTCTCTCTCTCTCTCTCTCTCTCTCTCTCTCTCTCTCTCTCTCTCTCTCTCTCTCTCTCTCTCTGCAGCCCTCATTACCATGAGACAGATGAGGGTCACTACAGTGATGATAGGGGGAGGGGGGTGGTACCTCATGATTACAGCGATCAGCCTGTCAGACTTGAGATGGCGGGCCTCTGCTTGGTTTCCTGCTACTGGCAGTCTCTATGAGAACAACCATTAATCGTGACAGTATTTTCTCAAGAATATTTAGCTTTGTTTTGTTTTGTTTGTTGTAGCAGTGGGGCATTTTAGTTCTGCAATGCAGAACCGTCTGTAGTGTGGTAGTGAAAGGGTTAACCTTCTGTAGTGTGGTAGTGAAAGGGTTAACACTTTGTTGTGTGGCAGTGAAAGGGTTAACCTTCTGTATTGTTGCGGTGAAAGGGTTAAGCATTTGGTAGTGTGGTATTGAAAGGGTTAATCCAGCACAGTGCCAGACCACATGTTTTGACATTGAAGTCCACGAGCCGAATCATAACATGGGTGATGATTGGCTCGGGAGGCAGAGCAGTCGTCTGGTAATCCGGACGTTCCCAGTTCGATTCCAGCTCCTCCCGGGCGCGTCTATATTTATCCCAGCCGAAGAGTGCGTCGCGTTTCTCTGATTGGCCATGACGCCCATGTGACCGCGACAGCGCGAGAGAGCGGCAGTGCGGAAATAGGCTGCATCCTCCACGTCAAGAAAGACAGACAGGCATTCTCTGTGACAAACCCTAACCTTAACCAACTCCGAAAGAATGCCTAACCTTAACCCTAACCTTAACCAACTTCGAAAGAATGCCTAACCTTAACCCTAACCATAACCAACTCCGAAAGAATGCCTAACCTTAACCCTAACCTTAACCAACTCCGAAATAATGCCTAACCTTAACTTAACCCTAACCTTAACCAACTCCGAAAGAATGCCTAACCTTAACCCTCCCTAACCTTAACTTAACCCTAACCTTAACCAACTCCGAAATAATGCCTAACCTTAACCCTAACCTTAACTTAACCCTAACCTTAACCAACTCCGAAAGAATGCCTAACCTTAACCCTAACCTTAACCAACTCCGAAATAATGCCTAACCTTAACTTAACCCTAACCTTAACCAACTCCGAAAGAATGCCTAACCTTAACCCTCCCTAACCTTAACTTAACCCTAACCTTAACCAACTCCGAAATAATGCCTAACCTTAACCCTAACCGTAACTTAACCCTAACCTTAACCAACTCCGAAATAATGCCTAACCTTAACCCTAACCTTAACTTAACCCTAACCTTAACCAACTCCGAAAGAATGCCTAAACTTAACCAGCGGAAGAATGCACGTTTATAGCGAGAGATGATAAACGTAAAAAAGAAAGAAAAAAAAATTGAAGTGATTTGAACTTGTGACCAACCGCACCGCAGGCTCCACAGCACGGCGGCGTACCAGTTGAGCTAAGCGTCGATGGAAAAACATTGGGGATTACGGCTACATAATGCCGCAAGCTCTGCCGCTCCGCTCTGCGGCTGCCGCGGGGCGTGTCGCAGCCAATCGCGGAAAACGCGGAAGCACTCGGCAGCACTCTTCGGCTCCAATTAAAGAATAGGCCTCCCGGGCAGCGTGTCGAAGTGTCCTTGAGCAAGACACTTAACCCCTAATTGCTCCCGATGAGCAGGTTGGCACCTTGCATGGTTGACAGTACAGATAAGAAGAGTACAGGACAGTACAGTACAGAACAGAACAGTACATAACAGAACAGAACAGTACATAACAGTACAGAACAGAACAGAACAGTACATAACAATACAGGACAGTACATAACAGAACAGAACAGTACATAACAGTACATAACAGAACATAACAGTACATAACGATACAGAACAGTACATAACAGTACATAACAGAACAGTACATAACAGTACATAACAGTACATAACAGAACAGTACATAACAGTACATAACAGAACAGTACATAACAGTACAGAACAGAACAGTACATAACAGTACATAACAGTACATAACATATCACTGCTGTCGGGACAAAACCTCATAACTCCATTTTTTTTATTTTTTTTATTATATAAATCAACTCCGTAGATCATCCTCCATATGTGTGTGTGGGTTTTACAAAGTTTAAACAATGGGAAAGCATTAAACCGATCATCTGTCTAAACCTCCTAACTCTATTCACCCTCAAATCTGTGTTAGTTTTTTTCATCTGCTGAAAAGTTGGGTTTTTGGAGTTATGAGGTTTTGTCCCGACAGCAGCGATATGATATATGGAGCATTCTGGAATATCAGCAATACGTGGTCATTCACTCTGCCAGAAGCCCCTCGGGCGAATAATCAACAGCTATCTAGATGCAGAACCACAGAGCCATCATAGCCGGCCGGCTGAAAGATCACTCTACACAACGATCATCGCCCACCCCGGTCAGGGGAAACGCTGCATATACGTATTTAAAAACTGTTTTTTATTAATGGGAAATAATTTCACTACTTCTCCAATTTATACTTTAGATGTTTAAGCATAGCAATGCTCTTTTAAGATCTAAGTTAATGTTCTCTTCCTTTTACTTGTTTTTTTCTTTTTCATCCGCTCTCTCTGATTTATTGAGGCTCTCTCTTCAGTTCAATACCTTCATATTATTCATGGGTTACTATAAATTACACAAGTTCATATAAAATGTAAGTGATTAGGGCATGACAATTGAAGCTTATTTTTGGTCTTTATTTTTAGTTTATCATTTACATTTTTATTTATTTATTTTTTACGGGAAAGTGGCCAAGCCACAGTCGACATTCTACTTATGGTAGAATTTAGAGTGTTAGATCCTATGGTATACATAGGAATGTTAAGGATAATTGGATCATTCTGGGATATCCGGTGGTGCAAGGGAGGGAGTCATACGCAAAGGTTGTGTTCATGGAACACAATCCTGTACGACTCTCGGTGGGAGGGAAGGGTAGGGGATTTTTATTTGTATATATGTATGTTTTTAAGCTCGGCTCTCAACGGGACCTCACTAGTGGGATGTATATGAATGAATGAATGAATGAATGAATGAAAACTTTATTTAACAGATTGCAGAATGGGTACAATACAGTACGGCTCAATACATACAATTGTTAAGGGGATGCAGACCTGAGAAAGACGTTTGTCTTGTTTCCATCAGGGTCCCCCATTTTCAATTCATATAGACATTTATGACATACACAACATACATGACATTTATGGCATAGGGACATATAGGTATTTAGTACTGATACATTTGTGACATAGGCGGTATTCAAATATACAGTACTGTTACCCCTAGATCCTGACAGAGTATATACATATGATGGGGAGGGGACTGTACATTAGGAGGGGGTGGGTGGGTGGGAGGGAAATATACATACGGCGGGGAGGGAATATATACATGCGGTGGGGAGGAGACTGTCTATTAGGAGGTGGTGGGGGTTTTGGGCATTTACGGTGGCCAGTTTCGAATTGCAGCCTCCCGTAGGTGCTCTTTAAGGGCGGTTTTGAATGTGGGCAGGGATTCACATTCCTTTACAGCTTTGGGTAGGGCGTTCCACATTGTTGTGGCATAATTGCGGAACGTGTTTAGTCCCTTGTTTGAGCCGAATCTGGGTTTAACATGATTTGTTGAGCTTCCTCTGGTGTAGTGGTTGTGGTATTCACTGACCTTTGGGAAGTATTTTGACATGTACATGGGCACCCCGGTCGTATAGTGTATCTTGTAGACCAGGCCCATTGCAAGTTGCTGTACTCTGTCGTCTACTCTAAGCCATCCTAGGTTGGCAAAGTGGGCAGGGGTGAGGTGGGTTCTGGGGTTCTGGTCAAGTAGTAGTCTGACCAGTTTGTTTTGTGATGTTTGTAATTTTGTTTTAAGCGCCTTTGAGGTGCTTTGGTACCATGAGGTGCACGCATAGTCATAGTACCCTTGAATGAGTGCTCCTGCCAGAGTCTTCAGGGTATTCTTGTTTACCAGAGAGGAGATCCGGTACAAGAATCTAGTTCGTTGGTTGACTTTTTTTATTACATTGGATGCCATTTTGTCACAGGAAAGATTTGCCTCTAGGATGGAACCCAGGTAGGTAATTTCGTCTTTCCTTGTGACAATATTGTCACCCACTGTAACTGAGAAACCGTCGGTCTTGCTGAGTTTGTTATTTGAACCGAAGAGAATGGACTCTGTTTTGCCCATGTGTAATGATAGTTTGTTATCAGCGAGCCATATGCAGATTTTGCCTAGTTCCGTGCTGAGGGTTTTTTCAACCTGCAATTTGTTCTTGTCAGAGACCAGCAGGGCTGAGTCGTCCGCAAACAGGAACAAGTTGCAGTCACAGGCTGACGACATGTCATTTGCATAAATTAGGAAGAGTAGCGGTCCTAGTATGCTTCCTTGTGGAACACCACAGCTCACTGTGAGGGGGGGGGATAGAGTACCGTTTACCTCTACC
This sequence comes from Notolepis coatsorum, assembly GCF_963971535.1. Lineage (NCBI taxonomy): Eukaryota > Metazoa > Chordata > Actinopteri > Aulopiformes > Paralepididae > Notolepis > Notolepis coatsorum. Next base: position 69,995,324 of record NC_140171.1, read on the forward strand.
ATCTGTTCTCTCCCCTCCAGGTAGGATTGCATCCAGCTCACTGATAGGCTATCAAAACCAATTGCTTTTAGCTTGTCCATTAGAATGGAGTGATTGACAGTGTCGAAGGCCTTTTGTAGGTCCAGCATGACCATGCCGCAGTATTTGCCAGCGTCCACCTCTTGTTTGATGTGGTCGTTCAAATATCTATTATTGCCTCGCACTCTAGAAGCATTACCAAAAATTACAATGCAACATGTATAGACTATGGCTAGTTTGAATATAATGATATGGAACACCGGGGGAATAAATAACCAACTCAAACGCAAAAGCGTGCTCACACTGATGAAAAAAGAACATGTGGACATTGCTCTGCTAAGCGAAACACACATTCTAGGGAAAGACATAGATAAATTAGCGGACAACATATACCATAATATCAGTCACTCCTCTATTGGTACGAGAACTCGGGGTGTAGCAATAGTCGTTAAACGTAAGTTGAATATTGTACTAAAGGGAGTATGGTCTGATGTAGAAGGTCGGATAACTATAGCTAAGATTGAACATAAGAACAGGAAAATAGCGTTGATAGCGGTATACGCCCCAAATTTGTACGAAGAAGATTTCTTCACTACACTAACCAATGCAATGTTAGACATTCCCGATTACTCATTTATAATAGGAGCGGATTTTAATGCCATCTGGAACCCAAGGATGGACAAATCTTACCTCGCCTTTTCCAGCGAACAAAAGAATTCATCGAAGGCATTAAAGGATTGGTCAAAGATTACAGGTGTAAATGACTTATGGCGGTTACTTAATCTCACGACCCGAAAGTACTCTTGTCGATCTGCGAGGCATAATACACTATCCAGAATAGATTATGTCTTTGCATCACAGAGACTATTTGATAATTATGAAGTGGAAATGATACCCAACGCACTATCAGATCACTGTTATTTACTCCTTAAAGGTACATTTGGTATACTATCCTCCCGAGCCCCAAGATGGCGATTTAACTCGTTGCTGCTTAATAACAAGGAATTCATTACACAACTCAAAGAAGCTCTTATAGTATTCCAACGGGAGAATGCAAACTCGGTGCAAGACCCCAGAATAATATGGATGTCGGTAAAGGGAATGATCAAAGACTTCACGGATAGCTTTTCCTCCAAAATGCGCAAGAATCAAAGCACAAAACTGGATGAGCTGGAAACGCTTTACTCAACGTTATTTAATTCTCTGAAATACAACAACTCAACTCGACTAGAAAATCAAGTTAACGTACTAAAAATAGAGATCAATGCCATATACAGACAACAATCGGAAATACAAATACGCAGCACAAGACAACAGCAGTACTCCCATGGTTCCAAACCCAGCCACCTATTAGCCATGCGATTAAGAATGAATGCAACATTTGCAGATATAACTACCATTAGAGCACAACAAGTACTTGTAACAGATCCTGTAAAAATAAACGATACATTCAAAGTATTCTACTCCGACTTATATAAATCAGAAATGACCTTCGATCAAAACAAAATGGACACATTTCTTAATCAAATTATTCTCCCTAAACTTTCAGAGGATGACGCTAAACAGTTAGAAACACCGATCACACTAGAGGAACTCAAGAAGGCCATAACCGCTAGAGTTGTTCCGATACCGATACTGGTATCGGAAAAGCCGCCGATACTGGCTAAAATGCTGGTATCGGTATCGGCGAGTACCCTCTAATGCTGCGCTCCGATACCATATGACGTAATTTATCAACAACACTGTGGTCTGTTGAGTAAGCATTATAAAACAAACGTGTGCTTAATCGATTAAAGTGTCAATGCCATTTGTCATTTTAACAGCAGATACTTTCTTAAATGTCATCGTCCCGACAGAGCGGTGTTGACGGCGAGCTCATAGGTTCGCTTGGTGGCTGGTGTTATTAGCATTGAACGGCTAACCGAAAGCTAGCTTTAACATTACCTTGGCTAAAGTTGGGGCTATTCATATAATCCAGCAATAATGGCTGCAGACCTGCAAGCAAAGTACAGCAAGTTGGCAAAGGAGTATTCCAAGTTAAATCACAATGTCACCAGTAACGTTACAGTCTTCTATGGTCTTCCCATATACCGGTAGCTCATGCTAGCTAACGGTAACGTTGTCATTGCACAATTGCACGTCGCGTACACAATTAATGACTTGTTGCGGACAGCCATATCGGCGACAATGTTTAGCTTTTAGTGCCAAATGATAAGAGTCTGAGGCGGAGTCTCAAAAGAGAATGTTGAATATTTATTGTGCAAAAATCAAAACAGATCCGACTGCTACTGAACGGAGCCTTGTAGACAGACTGAGTAGGGTATATCTGCAGAGCCAGTGGGTAGCGAGTGCAGCAACGTATAATGTCCGTGTGGATCATTGGAGTAGGGTATATCTGCAGTGCTGAAGCCCCATACTCATTGATTAATGATACTAATACAAATCTATACAATCACCTGTTGTTGAATAAATACCATTACTTTCTAGTTATGACTAAAAAAACAGTATATATAAAACAGTATTTGTTAAAAAAAAAAAAAAAAAATTATATTTATAAAAAAATTATATAATATCGTTTTTTTTTTTTTTTATGTATGCACTGGTATCGGATAAGTATCGGTATCGGCCGATACCCAAAGCTTAGGTATCGGAATCGGATCGGAAAGGAAAAAATGGTATCGGAACATCTCTAATAACCGCAATGAAAAGTGGTAAGGCTCCTGGAAGAGACTGTTTCCCATCAGAAATGTACCTTTCTTGTTGGGACATTATTGGCCCCTTATTACTAAATATGATCTTATACTCAGTCAAGGAGGGGAACTTCCATAAAAATGACAATATTGCACTCATAACAGTCCTCCTTAAAAAAGACAAAGACCCCAACGAGTGCGGTAGTTATAGACCTTTAAGCCTCCTCGGAACAGATATCAAACTGTACTCTAAGGTATTAGCCATCAGATTACAAAAGCATATGACGTCTTTAGTTCACCCGGACCAAACTGGCTTCATAGGAGGCCGCCTGATCACTGAGAACATAAGACGTATACTGCACGTACTTGATGCCGACAAGGAGGACACCATACCTAAGGCGATGCTGTCCCTGGATGCTATGAAGGCCTTTGACAGGCTGGAATGGTCGTATCTGTGGGCAGTGCTAGAAAGGATGGGGTTAGGAAAAGGATTCATCGATATGATTAAAGTATTATACAAAGACCCATCGGCCATGATTACAACAGGCACAATCATCTCCGAAATATTTCCGGTATCACGCTCTGCCAGACAGGGTTGTCCTCTTAGTCCCGGACTGTTCAATCTATCATTAGAGCCTTTAGCACAATATATAAGACAATCCCAATCCATAGAACCTATCGTAATCAAGGGCACACAACAAAAAATTAGTTTATATGCAGACGATGTAATATTGTTCATGGAAAACCCCAACACCACATTGCCTCATCTGCTCAAGTTGATTGAGGACTTTGGTGATTTATCGGGATTTAAGATAAATTGGCCGAAGTCGGCTTTCCTTCCACTTAACACCCCTGCAAAAAAAGATACAACCCTCCCAGGACAGATACCGATGGTAAAACATTTCAGATGCTTGGGAGTGGAAATATTCCCTACCATAAGACAAACGGTGAAGCACAACTACACAAAAATCCAAAACAAAATCAAAGACGACCTTGATAGATGGGCAAAACTTAAAAACACAGTACAAGCACGGATATCAATAGTTAAGATGGATGTACTACCTAAAATCAACTTCTTCTGTTCAATGCTACCGTTACCCCCTCCAGAGGGTTACTGGAAAAGATTACACTCCTCCACATACAAATTTATTTGGAATAACAAACCACCACGTATAAAAAGATCCACCGCACAGAGAAATAAAGCAGATGGTGGCATGGCATTTCCAGATTTTTTCCTATATTTTAAGGCGTACTCATTAAGTCCATTGACAACATGGTTTGACTCCCAAGCATTAGCATCCTGGAGGAAAATAGAAGAAAACATAGTAGCCCCACATAGACTGAAGGACATAGCATACACTAAACTACCAATCAAGCACTGTGAACGGAAATTTGGCCCCATAATTACTCATGCGATCCGGATATGGCGTGAATCACAAAAAAAAAATCCTAACCCACAAAAATGGCACAATCATACTCCCTTATTCAATAACAATGCTCTCTTAATTGGAAAACGACCTATAAGATTCCCTATATGGGAAGAGCAAGGCATACACTCATTAGGGGATGTTTTTAACAAACAGGGTTTTTGTAGTGATAAAGAAATACGCAAAAAATTTAATCTCACCAAGTCCACATGGCTTTTTCACAAACAGTTAGAGCTATGTTTGAAGTCTCACGGTGTTCCATTAGACAGACCAATTGAACACCACAGATACCACAAATTCTTCTACGCAAGAGAGACATCGAGAGGTTTTGTTTCAGAATTTTATCATCAATTACTAACGTCCTCGTATGAAACCCTCCAACTTGACTCTGTCTGGAGGAGGGATATACCAGACCTGGAAAATGACTTTGATTGGCAAGGAGCCTGGGCAAATGTCCGACTTACATCAAGGAACCCGGATCATCAACAAATCAATCTTAACTATATTCACAGGACATACTTGACTCCTATAAGACTGTGCCGAATGGGGCTTAAACAAGATTCCAAATGCACCCAATGTACAAATGGGGACGGAGGGACATTTATGCACATGTATTGGGACTGCTCACCAGTTAAGGCATTCTGGAAAGATGTGACCCAACAAATATCAAAACTCGTATCTTGGAATATACCTGTACACCCCTCGGTATTACTATTGAATGATGTTTTTGAGTTTGCAGTGAATCCACAGCTAAAGAGATTGGTTTTATCGGGTATCACAGTAGCCAAAAAGCTGATCGCATCACGCTGGTTTCAACCGGAAAAAATTTGCCGTAAAGTTTGGTTTCTTACATATCTCGATGTAATTTACCATGAAATATCTACAGCAAGAATTCTGGGTCTCAATTAATCCAAAATGTCAATGTGGTTAGAAGTGGTGGAGAGAATAAAAGCTAGCTTATAATGGTAGTGTCTGGTTAGGTGCGAGGGATAGTGGAGGTACTTCTCAAGGTGGGGTCCGGGAGGGGGGGGTTCGAGCTGAGCATATGTGTGTAGGTTTTTTTTTTTTAGATAACAGGTATTATGGGTATATCTTATATAAGACAACTAACTAAAAGGTGATCTCATTGGATGTGCCCTGACAATTAATGCTTGTATATCTTATCGTGTGTTGTCATGTTTGTTTATATGTTTGTTTAAAAAATAATAAAAAAATAAAATACAATAACAGTACATAACAGTACATAACGATACAGAACAGTACATAACAGTACATAACAGAACAGTACATAACAGTACATAACAGTACATAACAGAACAGTACATAACAGAACAGAACAGTACATAACAGAACAGTACATAACAGTACAGAACAGTACATAACAGTACATAACAATACAGGACAGTACAGAACAGTACAGAACATAACAGTACATAACAGTACAGAACAGTACATAACAGTACATAACAGTACAGTACATAACAGTACATAACAGAACAGTACATAACAGTACATAACAGTACATAACAGTACATAACAGAACAGAACATAACAGTACAGAACAGTACAGAACAGTACAGAACAGTACATAACAGTACATAACAATACAGGACAGTACATAACAGTACAGAACATAACAGTACATAACAGTACAGAACAGTACATAACAGTACATAACAGTACAGTACATAACAGTACATAACAGAACAGTACATAACAGTACATAACAGTACAGAACAGAACATAACAGAACAGTACATAACAGTACATAACAGAACAGTACATAACAGTACATAACAGTACATAACAGTACATAACAGAACATAACATAACAGTACAGTACAGTACAGTACAGTACAGAACAGAACAGAACAGTATTTGTGAACACGCACCACTCTCTTTACACCCAAACCAATTAATTCTGGTTCAGACCTCCAAACAATGCTAGACTATAAACCTCACTTGGGTGTAAGAGCTCACACAAACATGTTATGGCCTCATAAAGTCAGATCATTGTCTATTTTACATCCCTGTTACATCACCAATTAAAGGGTTCTCTTTGATTTCTAGCTTTTAGGAGAGAGTGGTGCATGTTCACAAATACTGACTGAACTGTCCTGGGGTACAGGAAGCACATACTGACTGAACTGTCCTGGGACACAGGAACAACATACTGACTGTACTGTCCTGGGACACAGGAACAACATACTGACTGAACTGTCTTGGGGTACAGGAAGCACATACTGACTGAACTGTCCTGGGGTACAGGAAGCACATACTGACTGAACTGTCCTGGGGTACAGGAACAACATACTGACTGAACTGTCCTGGGGTACAGGAAGAACATACTGACTGAACTGTCCTGGGGTACAGGAAGAACATACTGACTGAACTGTCCTGGGGTACAGGAACAACATACTGACTGAACTGTCCTGGGACACAGGAACAACATACTGACTGAACTGTCCTGGGGTACAGGAAGAACATACTGACTGAACTGTCCTGGGGTACAGGAACAACATACTGACTGAACTGTCCTGGGACACAGGAACAACATACTGACTGAACTGTCCTGGGGTACAGGAACAACATACTGACTGAACTGTCCTGGGGTACAGGAACAACATACTGACTGAACTGTCCTGGGGTACAGGAACAACATACTGACTGAACTGTCCTGGGGTACAGGAAGAACATACTGACTGAACTGTCCTGGGGTACAGGAAGAACATACTGACTGAACTGTCCTGGGACACAGGAACAACATACTGACTGAACTGTCCTGGGGTACAGGAACAACATACTGACTGAACTGTCCTGGGACACAGGAACAACATACTGACTGAACTGTCCTGGGACACAGGAACAACATACTGACTGAACTGTCCTGGGACACAGGAAGAACATACTGACTGAACTGTCCTGGGGTACAGGAACAACATACTGACTGAACTGTCCTGGGGTACAGGAAGAACATACTGACTGAACTGTCCTGGGACACAGGAAGAACATACTGACTGAACTGTCCTGGGGTACAGGAACAACATACTGACTGAACTGTCCTGGGGTACAGGAAGAACATACTGACTGAACTGTCCTGGGACACAGGAAGAACATACTGACTGAACTGTCCTGGGGTACAGGAACAACATACTGACTGAACTGTCCTGGGGTACAGGAAGAACATACTGACTGAACTGTCCTGGGGTACAGGAACAACATACTGACTGAACTGTCCTGGGGTACAGGAACAACATACTGACTGAACTGTCCTGGGGTACAGGAACAACATACTGACTGAACTGTCCTGGGACACAGGAAGAACATACTGACTGAACTGTCCTGGGACACAGGAACAACATACTGACTGAACTGTCCTGGGACACAGGAACAACATACTGACTGAACTGTCCTGGGGTACAGGAACAACATACTGACTGAACTGTCCTGGGACACAGGAACAACATACTGACTGAACTGTCCTGGGACACAGGAAGAACATACTGACTGAACTGTCCTGGGACACAGGAACAACATACTGACTGAACTGTCCTGGGACACAGGAACAACATACTGACTGAACTGTCCTGGGGTACAGGAACAACATACTGACTGAACTGTCCTGGGACACAGGAACAACATACTGACTGAACTGTCCTGGGACACAGGAAGAACATACTGACTGAACTGTCCTGGGACACAGGAAGAACATAATGTAAATTCTTAAAATGGGTGGCATTCCCCTTTAAGCCAAACCCCTTTTCTTTTCTTATTATTATAAAAGAAAAATATTCATTGATCATTTACTAATTTAACAACTAAGTATCAACTTTATAGGTTTTATGTCCTCATTGTTATTACTAATATGACTTGTAATAAACAAGCTATCGTAAATAATAAAATGATTCACTCCTCAAATGCAATTAAATTTGATCATATCTTTGGAGGGCCAAACATAAATCGTATGCATGCATTCCAGTACCAGTACAGTAGCTTGACTCATTTGGATACTGTATGCAGCACCAATGACGTGTCTCACTATAGTTAGCCTAATCTATGTGTATCTGTAAAAAAAAAAGTATTTGTTTATTTTCTCAATGTGGGGCCACAGCGGTTGAATGAGCCGCAGAGACGATGACAGTAAAGGACAAAGGACAATAAGGGTCAGCAGCAGCCAATTCCTCCTTTTTTTTTAAATAAAGATTGCTCCAGTGCAGTCCAATATGTTCACTGTGAATATTTTTGGATGAGTGACCTTTATCGTGTCCAGGAAATCAAGCCCTCTCCATTACCAGAGCATGTCTGTTTGATGTTGCTGCTTGTTTCAAGATCCC
>NC_140171.1:70006292-70128792 GCF_963971535.1 Notolepis coatsorum
TCCTGCCTCCTCTCTCCTGGCCCAAGACACTCACCCTGCATCCTCTCCCCTGCCTCCTCTCTCCTGCTCCAAGACACTCACCCTGCATCCTCTCCTGCCTCCTCTCTCCTGCTGCCCCAAGACACTCACCCTGCATCCTCTCCCCTGCCTCCTCTCTCCTGCTGCCCCAAGACACTCACCCTGCATCCTCTCCCCTGCCTCCTCTCTCCTGCTGCCCCAAGACACTCAACCTGCCTCCTCTCCTGCCTCCTCTCTCCTGCTGCCCCAAGACACTCACCCTGCATCCTCTCCCCTGCCTCCTCTCTCCTGCTGCCCCAAGACACTCACCCTGCATCCTCTCCCCTGCCTCCTCTCTCCTGCTGCCCCAAGACACTCACCCTGCATCCTCTCCCCTGCCTCCTCTCTCCTGCTGCCCCAAGACACTCACCCTGCCTCCTCTCCTGCCTCCTCTCTCCTGCTCCAAGACACTCACCCTGCGTCCTCTCCCCTGCCTCCTCTCTCCTGCTGCCCCAAGACACTCACCCATTCGTAAATCCCATTTCATAATATCTCAAGACAAATCCAGCAAGTCAGCTATGTTACAACACAAAAGGTGAAACCCAGGCAAATCAACAACGTTAGCCACATCCTTGGCAGCAAACACAATCATAAAACTAATATTACCCTAGGCTCGCACAAGCTTCACCACATCTAATGGTAGCTAAAATGAGCTGCCTTGAGTCCTGTAACGTTAATCCTTCATCATATATTATTAACATCACTTGAGTCCTGTAATGTTAATCCTTCATCATCATATATTAACATCACTTGAGTCCTGTAACGTTAATCCTTCATCATATATTATTAACATCACTTGAGTCCTGTAATGTTAATCCTTCATCATCATATATTAACATCACTTGAGTCCTGTAACGTTAATCCTTCAATTATATTATTAACATCACTTGAGTCCTGTAACGTTAATCCTTCATCATATATTAACATCACTTGAGTCCTGTAACGTTAATCCTTCATCATATATTAACATCACTTGAGTCCTGTAAAGTTAATCCTTCATCATTATTAACATCACTTGTCAGCTTACCTCATGCCATCACACAATTTTCAGTCAGTCGAGCAAATAAAGAAATGTGTCTTGATCAGATGAAGTAATCCAGTCGGAGACTTGTACTTCAGCAGCAGTACTAATTGATTGTTTAACACTTTCAGTGCCCATCACGTCATATGACGTTTTATCAGCCCAATGCCTGAATGCCCACGTTGTGTATTAGCGTTTTATTTTTTTATTAGCAATCTGATTTCATATTTCATCAACCGAGTCTCCCGTTGGTACAGCAGCTCCTCCAGCAGCTCAGAATGGAAAAAAGCGCCCCCTATCGTCTATCCCTGAGTAACTGCACGTCAGTCGCTTAGACTGACCTGGGATCAGTCGATATGTAGAGGCGGAGCCAGCTGGCTCCCTGAGCTGGCAAGCTGTCTGCTCAACATGGAAGTCATCGCGGGACAGGAATCAGCCTGGAATATATATTCACAGTAGCCAATCGATAGTAGACAGTAGTGATCGTTTTTTGGAATGGCGATCAGGAATTGGAATGATCTTTTTGGAGAACATCTGATCTGAGGTAAGGAATCTATTTTACCAGTCTTGGGATAATCAGAGTTGTATTCGCTGAGATATCAACGTGTCCCCTATATGTGTGTGTGTGTGTGTGTGTGTGTGCGCGATCGCTGATGAGGAACTCAGATAATCGATTTTCAGCTTGCGGCCCCAGCGTCCATACGTACACATATACTAATGATAATCTAGCGTTTATTTGAAAACTATTCATAAATAGGCCGAAAAATTTCAACGTTTTTGTGTATTCTGTATTCCGTTGTGTCCTTGGGCAAGACACTTAAACTTGCCTCGTATGAATGTGTATGCATGTGAATGAATGTTGGTGGTGGTCGGAGGGGCCGTAGGTGATGATTATTCGCCACGCTTCCGTGAGTCTGCCTCAGGGCAGCTCTGGCTGCAATTGTAGCTTACCACCACCGGTATGACTGTGTATGAACGAATAATGGACTCTGTGAAGCGCTCTGGGTGTCATGAAGAGCGCTATATAAATCCAAGCCATTATTATTATTATTATTATTATTATTATTATTATTATTATTATTATTATTATTATTATTATTATTATAGAATATTCCAGTAAACATCTTTTATCATGGAATCTTTTTATTTTCCTTGAAAACGAGGGCTTTTCAAAATGCTATAAAACGAAAATGAACCGATAAAAAAAACAATCCGCTTCGACAATGTTGACTGGAAAACGAGTCATTGATAAGCGACGGGCAGATTAGACACATAGCCATAATTTAAAACATAGATTAGGCGTTATTAACGCTAACATTGAAGTGGATGGTGGGCATTCAAGCACTAAATCGTGCGCCCCCTGCTGGCACTGAAAGTGTTAAAGAACATGCACTTAGGGCTTTTACCTTCTACCAAGTTAACATCTATACTTTAAATTAAGTGTTTTATGTTTTATGTTATGTTTATGTTCTTTATTTTATAGTGATCTAATGTTAGTTTTTACAATATTTCTTCCCCTTCTCTGCTAAATATTGTGCTTGGAAGATCTTTACAGTATTATATCTACAGTTATATCAGTTTTTCCAGATCTATTTAAATCTACATTCAAGTCTATTGTCCTGTATTATCTAAAAGGATTACACTCCAATGGTCATGCATCAGCAAACGTGAGACTACACAGACTTAAACAAAATGTGAAAGCTGACTAGTCACAAAACCGCTCCCCATTTTCTCTCTTTCCTCTGCCTCTTTAAAACCCTGTCAATGTTATCTCCATCTCTCCTCGCTCCCCCGGGCAGCGCAGACCAGCTGGAAATTGCTCTGTCAAAGACTGGCAGAGCTGCAGTGTGTGTTGCGTGCGATACTCAAAAGCAAGGGCCTCTGTGACAATGGTAAATAATCCTTGAGCCCCCCTAGTCCCTCTACCTCACAATAGGACTGTATTTCCCTGGGGGGGGGGGGGGCAAGCATTTCCTGGGGCAAGAGCAAGCTACTGCCGATCCTCGTTTAATTTGAACATGAATTCAAATTAAGAGTCAACTAAATTCGAGGTGAAGTCGTGTCCAAACGCCTGCCATGGTTGGTTAGGTTCTGTAGTGTAAATGTGTGTACAGCGTGGCGTGTGGCCTGTCAGGTGATGTCATAAGACATTTGGAGATCGTCTGGTACCGCGTCTCGGCTGTCACCAATGTCCCCTGTCTGCTGATGTCATCAAGGCCCTGCCAGGGGACAGTGCCCACCTCAGCAGAGCCCAGCGGTCATGTCACACTGTGTCCCCACACACACACGCGCACACACACACACACACACACACACACACACACACACACACACACACACACACACACACACACACACACACACACACACACACACACACACACACACACACACACACATTTAGAATCTTTATTTATGTCCACATAAAGACAATGTTTAAAGGACACAAATATTATCAGTGCACTTGTACATTGTGGGTTATTCTAATACATTCGTGCCCAAGTTGGCAATGGCAACCAAAGTTACACACACACATGGATGATGAACCTGACAATCAACACACAGCTCATGGATACAGATAGCAGCGTCTTCTCCAAATTGCGCGGCTGCCAATAATTGCTGACACTGAGCAATATCTTGCTAATTGTTTGGCTCTTTTCTTCGGAAGACTGGCCATCTGAAGGCCTCTAACACCCAATTTATGAACTTGACCCAGGCTTCCAAATATGAAGACTAAAAGTTTACAGTTGTAGCCGAGTTGTGATATGGTATGCTCGAACAGTTGATACTTTAACATTTTGGTTGTAAAGGCTTCCTCTAGACTGTAGTCAAACGTGCAGCCAACTTCTAGGATGAGAACCTCTCTGTTATTCTCTTTAACAACAACAACATCGGGGGTGTTTGCTGAAATATCAGAGAACAGTGAATTGTCCCTACACAGATTGAACATATATGGCTTCACACACTGGTGTGCTTATACAGCTTATATTTTGCAGGTGACCCGAGTGTGGAACTGACCCTGTCTGCAATTAGATCCACGATCCTATCATGCCTACAAATGTAGAGCCCTTTGTATGCATGACAGCCATTGAGTATGTGGGACAAGGTTTCTGTTCATGACCATGGTGTATGCAGTGTGGGCTATGACTGCCAAGGAACCAGATGGAAAGGTTGAGCTTCGATGGTAAATCCTGTAGCCTAGCTTTTAAAGTGAAAATGATGATGCTCTCATCAATAGCTAAATTTTTTAAAACTGCGTGCAAGACAGAGTGGTCAGCGGCAGGGAGACAGGCAAGCTTCCCTTGCAGTTTAAGCTCAGTCCAGTGTTGACGTTGGCGTTGTTGTTGTGCCGACATGAGATGGCCACGGGCATTGGTAAGTGGCAGTTCATGCCACGTTCCACAGATGTCAATGGTGGCCTTCACGGAGATGGTAGGGTCAGAGATGATCTCCTCAGAAACATTAACAGCGTCTGAGTCCGGCCCCACCCACTCCAGGGCCACGTTGGACCAGCCGCATAGGTCATTCAGGTCTGGCTAGTCAGACCACACCCCGAATCCGGGGGCGTGGCTGTCCAGCTTTCCACTTGGTTTCTTCTTGTAACCCAGGAAGTTTGGATCCGACCCACATGACAGGGGGACCTTGCGTCTCTGCAGGTCTAAGAACAGAGAGGCTCTGGCCTGCTCTCTGACGTGCTGGTCGTCACTGTTCAGCATGTTGAGAAGATGACTGAGTCTCGTGGCAATGTACGTCCATTCAAAGTTGGGAACACCCAGGCCGCCCCTCCGCATGGTATGGAATATGATGTCCCGTGTTGAGTGAGTGTTCAGTCCAGTCCATTGTCTCACCATCTGTACGGTTTTATTGTTCATCTCACAAAGAAATTTGCAAGGAATATGTACATTTGAGAATAGGTGCTGAACTTTGACCAGGGCTATCTGTCTGACTGCTTAAAGTTTCATGATGAGTGGCAAGGGCTATGAATCAATTAAATCTAATCTGGTTGAGTAATCAGAGATAATTTCACTCACTTGTTGTTCCCATTCACCTGCCACATTAAATTTATGACCCAGATTGTCTGGTACCGCGTCTCGGCTGTCACCAATGTCCCCTGTCTGCTGATGTCATCAAGGCCCTGCCAGGGGACAGTGCCCACCTCAGCAGTGCCCAGCGGTCATGTCACACTGTGTCCTCACACACACACACACACACACACACACACACACACACACACACACACACACACACACACACACACACACACACACACACACACCTCAATGCACACATAGCAGCGGTGGCCTAAAGGTTAGAGAAGCGGGTTTGTGACCGGAAGGTTGCCGGTTCGATCCTCCAGACCGGCAGGAACAATCTGGGCTGGGCAAGTGAATGAATAACTCTCTCTCATCCCCTTAACATCAACCGCTGAAGTGCCCTTGAGCAAGGCACTTAACCACCAACTGCTCCAGTGGAGCTGCTCAGTGGCCAGCGGTGTCAGACTGTGGTTGTACTGGGCAGCTCCCAGGTGTGAATGGAACTGTGAATGTGAAGCAGGGCGTAGCTGAAAAAGAGCATGGATCCGTGCTCAGTGAACCTACCCTGGGTAAATAAAGGTACAATAGTTATTAACCACACTGGGCAGATGGAAAAGTACTGCACTGGATTGTTTACAGCTTTTATGTTAGCCGTGTAGCAGCTTAGGTTGATGTATAAGCTTGTCCAGTACAGAGGGTTTGGTACTATATGTATTAAGCCTTCAATGTTCATGTTTAGAGCATGTTTAGAGCATGTTTAGAGCCTTGTTGAGACGCTCAAACTAAAACAAGATTCTAAGTAGGGCTGTCCCCGACTAAGGATTTGGATAGTCGACTTTGATTGGCCGAAATTAGCCGATAGTCGACTATTAGTCAACTATGAAAAAAAATAGAATTATCTTTTTTTTATCATTCCATTTGGGCTGTGGGGGTGCTTAATGTCTGAAGGAGTCAACGGAAGGCTTCTTGTCCTCTGCAAAAGCATGCAATTGGTCCACTGATGGATACATCTTGATATTTGTCTAGTCTAGTGTGTTCATTAGATGGGTGAAATCCTCTTTCAGTGCCTCTGTGCCTGTTTTCTTAGGCAGTTAGCCTCTGGTATGCGTGCCATTAGCGTTAGCCACGCTTCTATGCCTATTTTCTTTTGGAAAGAATGATAAAAAAATGTAAACAAATTAAAAAAAAAGTATAATCTTTAATTTTTTTTTTACTAAGAGGTTGGCAGTCGACTACGGCTTCTTTCGATCGATTAGTCGAATAGGGGTAAGCCCTAGTTCTAAGACATTTTTGTTCTTTTGAGACAAGAAAGAAAGTCATTGGATTCACATTGTGTAAGCATGTAGCCTCCTCTGTCAAGTGAGCTTGGATATGTCCACCATGCATCTCTGTGTTTTATCAAGTTTTTCACCCACTACCTGTGTTCTCTATTAACTTTGTTTGGGCCTCTTCTCTATTTACAATATAGTGGGTTAATTTACAGAGCTTCCTTATTATTTTGCATGATATAATTAGCCTCTAACAGCTACCAAACTAGGTCTACCTGGTGGCTGCTTGTTAATGTGCACAGACCAAGCAAAAACTAGGGCATGGGATGCTACTGCTGTCTCTTATCATGCACCCTGGACATAGGACACTACTGCTGTCTCTTATCATGCACCCTGGACATAGGACACTACTGTTGTCTCTTATCATGCACCCTGGACATAGGACACTACTGCTGTCTCTTATCATGCACCCTGGACATAGGACACTACTGCTGTCTCTTATCATGCACACTGGACATAGGACACTACTGCTGTCTCTTATCATGCACCCTGGACATAGGACACTACTGCTGTCTCTTATCATGCACCCTGGACATAGGACACTACTGCTGTCTCTTATCATGCACCCTGGACATAGGACACTACTGCTGTCTCTTATCATGCACCCTGGACATAGGACACTACTGCTGTCTCTTATCATGCACCCTGGACATAGGACACTACTGCTGTCTCTTATCATGCACCCTGGACATAGGACACTACTGCTGTCTCTTATCATGCACCCTAGACATAGAAACGTCAAGTTAAATATACTGCACTATTTCTTATTCAAGATTCTAAAAAAAATTATACTGGTCACTTTACAGGAAAAGTGTTTTTTTGTATACATAAAATATGTTTGTAATCTCACAGATACATATACATAACACAATGTTAATCACCTTAAACAGCTAAACCAGCTCATTGTAGTTCTGTGTTGGAGCCTATGTGTAATATCTCCCATGGGACCAGAGGGTTATTATATATTATACAAGCAAATCCACAATGTATTTATTTGAGTGCTGTCAATAGATACAAAAAAATTAACTAATTAATCTCACAATTTTCTGTAATTAATCTAGATTAATCTAGATTAAAAATAGCATTTTTCTACTTGAGACCAAAGCTTGTAACAGAACTTGAGTAAAATCATGGAATTAATGTAAAATCAACACAAATAAAGTATATTTAGATTCAAAGACTATTTTAATAGCTTTCTTTGAATACAGTTTCTCTACTGTGAAATACAAATGTTCAACAAAACCATCAACATTGACTCAGCTAGACCTCTTTCTTATATCCGTGGCGCTAACAGAAATAAAAACAACCAATTTTTCACTCCATAGATTAATCTAGATACATTTATTTTAATGCTTTAAATAATTTAAATGTATCTCCAAAGTTAAAGCATTAATTTTGACATCCCTAATTTATTTACATCATATAACATGCACCGCAGGTACAGAGTACACAGGTCAAGGCCCAGAGAGGAGTCCGAAAATCTTCCAACAATGCATTTTTAACATGTTCATCGTCCTCTACTTGGGAGCTGTTGCTATGGTGATGCTAACAACTGTGTGCGTGCCGTATGGTTGGGGGTATCAGCTGCCAAGCTGCCCAGTGAGAGCCTGAGTGAGGAATGATAACCATTCCAGCTATCCCACACAGCGCTCTGACAAGCTGCCATGGCCCGGTACATGCACATGTATAAACGCATGCACACACACACACACGCACGCACGCACGCACGCACGCACGCACGCACGCACACACACACACACACACACACCTCCATCCTCACTGATATTGATGAATGCGTGTATTTACGCAATTGTGCACAAACACACACACACATTATGGTGCCTTCATTCTCACTGATATTGATGATGCATGCATGCACATTGCACACACAGTCACACACACATTCACACACACACACACACACACTCTCACACACACACACACACACACACACACTTCCATCTTCGTCTCATCGATTCTCATCCTTTGTTGTCAAATCAAACAGGAAGCTCTTAAAGTAGGAGGAGACATGCAGAAGGCTTGGAGGGCTGAGTGTGTTGACTTTTTACTGCCGTTGTTAATTCATGAGCACGCTATGGATACTGTGTGGCCTCATGTTTAATGCACACTGTCTGAGTGTTTAGAATATGGAGGAGGCACTTCTGAATGGCCGTATCTATTATTGATGAAGAAGATGTGCTTACTGTGTCGTTGGGTCTGTGATGTATTTGTGGCTTAAAATTACGTTTCTAATATACAGTATATATATATATATAGCTCTATCAACGGTTTCAACCTGAGAACATAAACATTCTAAATGGACCCAAGTTTACTTCCGATGTTTCGGTGTTTGATGCTAATATCAATAACTGACGGGAGATACACTTCGGTTCAAGGTGTTCCCTAACAACACAGTCCCGGTGAAACCATCTATAGCCTTCAGTGGCCTGCAGTGACATCATCCTTTAGAACAGTGGTTCTCAACTGGTCTAGCCTCGGGACCCAACATTTTCCTTAGTAATTAAGTTGCGACCCAAATGTTTTAACCACTATGATTTATTTCACTTATTTATTTTGCAGTAATACACAATCTTTCATGCACTGTTAAAAACACGAAATAAACACAACAAAAGTGCAACAAAGGTGCAACTAGGGCTAAAAACCCAATGAAATAAAATAATAATAAATAATATTATGCTTCTTAGCAGATTTCTTAGCTTAAAGGGGAACTCCACTTTTTTTGGAAATTAGCTTATTTAACATCTTCCCTGGAGTTAGACAAGAAGATGCATACCTTTTTTGTCTCTGTGCGTGCATTTTAGCTTTGGGAATAGACGCTCCGTTAGCATAGCTTACCTTCATCACTGGAAGTGAGGCAGGACAGTAGCCTTACAGTGCCTTACAGTGTATTGCAAGGTCTGACATTGACCAAACTTGATATGCATGACCTTGGTGGGCTCTAGGTCAACTCCTGAAAAGGGGGTCAATGTCAGACCTTGCAATCAAAAGTTAGGGGGCGCACTGAAATTATGGCAAGGGTTATTAGCCCCCTAACTTTTGATTGCAAAGTCTGACATTGACCCCCTTTTCAGGAGTTGACCTAGAGCCCACCAAGGTCATGCATATCAAGTTTGGTAAAAAAAAAAAAAAAAGGTATGCATCTTCTTGTCTAACTCCAGGGAAGATGTTAAATAAGCTAATTTCCAAAAAAAGTGGAGTTCCCCTTTAACATAACAGACCTAAGTTTGGGGGAACTAATGGGATAACTGGGGTTGCAACAAAAGCGCAACTAGGGCTAAAAACCCAATGAAATAAAATAATAATAATAATAATAATAAATAATTATGCTTCTTAGCAGACTTCTTAGCTTAACATAAGTTTGGGGGAACTAATGGGTTTCAACTAGGGCTAAAAACACAATGAAATGAAATAATAATAATAATAATAATAATAATAATAATAATAATAATAATAATAATAATAATAATAATAATAATAATAATAATAATAATAATAATAATAATAATAATAATAATAATAATAATAATAATAATAATAATAATAATAATAATAATAATAATAATAAAAAATAATAATAATAATAATAATAATAATAATAATAATATATCCTTCTTAGCAGACTTCTTAGTTTAACATCCCAGGGAACTAATTGGATAACTGGGGATGTTGTTTGCTCCTGACAAGAGTCTCAAAGTCTGATGGTAGACAAAGCAACTCTGAGGTCATGCTCAATGTCCAATCTTTTCCTCTGCTTTGTCTTCAGCTGGACCAGAGCTGAGAAGCCACTTTCACAAAGATAGGTAGTGCAAAAAAAAGTTGATAAAAAAAAAAAAAAAAATTGTATAATTCTTTTTACACATCCGCGACCCACTCAAAATGCCTTTTGGCTCGCGACCCACCAGTTGAGAAACACTGCTTTAGAACATTGTAATCTCATTCTGAAATAATGAGAAAGAACTAGTTATTTCGTTTTTATCACCTAAGATCTAAGAACAATAGTATAGAACAAAAATATTGACTCTTTCATCCCCTCCTCCTCTCCTGTTGTCCTCCCTCTCTCTATATCTTGCTCCTTTCTGCTCAGATGATGGAGAGATGGTTGGTCAGGTCTTTTCAGCAGCTTGCTCTCCATCTGCTTTTCTGCCTAAGTCATCTCCACACACACACACACACACACACACACACACACACACACACACACACACACACACACACACACACACACACACACTCTGTTCTCCCGCTGTGTCAGCCACCAATCTCTGTGGATTCCATCTGCTCACCAGCCTTCCTGCTCCTCCTCACTCGCTCTCCCACTTCCAGTGTGTGTGTGTGTGTGGGGGGGGATGATGAAGGGATTTGTCTCCCTGCTTGTCCACCTACGACTTCAGAAAGAGAGCTGTGAAAGGGTAATGACTGTGTGTTGTGTGTTGTGTGTGTGGGCGGCACGGTGGTGCAGTGGTTAACACTGTCGCCTCAAAGAAAGAAGGTCCTGGGTCTCCTGGCCTTTCTGTGTGGAGTATGCATGTTCTCCCCCGTGGTCGCAAAGGTTTCCCCTCCAGAAAAATAGATAAACCCAATAGATAAACATGCAGAACAGATTGCTAGCGCTGTTGCGTCCCTGACGAAGACAGACAGGAGCACTTGGATTGGTCCCCGGACACCCCACACTGCTCCTGGCTGTCCTTGGGGGGGAAGGACGACGGGATGGGTCAATCTCATCTGCGACCCAAGTGAGAGAGAGAGAGAAAGACAGGAGAGAAGACAGAGGAGCACGGGGAGAGAGAGAGACAGGAGAGAAGACAGGGAGAGAGAGACAGGAGAGAAGACAGAGAGAGGAGCACAGGGGGAGAGAGAGACTGGAGAGAAGACAGCGAGAGGAGCACAGGGAGAGAGAGAGAGAGAGAGGGAGAGAGAGAGAGAGAGAGAGAGGGGAGCACAGGAGAGAGGAACAGGAAGACGAATGGTCCTGCTATAGAAGAGCTTAGCTGCTCCTTTTCCTCTATGACTCCACATTGACTCTGCAGTGTCCTGTACATCACTACAGTTTGACCCCTAGGTATTATACTGTCTGCCGCATCACACACACACACACACACACACACACACACACACACACACACACACACACACACACACACCTCCATGCGGCACTGAGCTGTACAGCCACAACAACAACACACACACCACCTCCTCCTCCTCCATGCGGCACTGAACTATTTGATGTTATGATTTGATGTTTAGTATAATTAATAACTCCTAACCCTTACATTGTGTTAACTCCAACACCCTAACCCTTACATTGTGTTAACTCACACACATGATGCATGTTTTTGACTCTTAGTACCCTAATGTCGTAATGTCCTGTGTACCATGTAGTATTCTGTAATACCATTTAGTATCCTCACTATCATGTAGTACCATGTCGTTGTCGTATTCTGTAATACTCTCTAGTATCCTGTAGTACCATAGTATTCTGTAATACTCTCTAGTATCCTGTAGTACCATAGTATTCTGTAATACCCTCTAGTACCCTGTAGTATCATGTACAATGTAGTACCTGTAGTACCATGTAGTAACCTGTAATATCATGTACAATAACAGGGTGGCATGGCGGTGCAGTGGTTAGCACTGTTTCCTCACAGCAAGAAGGTCCTGGGTTAAAATTCTGGCAGGGGGTCTTGTGTGGAGTTTGCATGTTCTTTCTGTGTTTGCGTGGGTTTTCTCCGGATACTCTGTTCCCTCACACCATGAAAAGACATGCATGCTAGGTATATCCTGCCATTGCCCTTGGCCAACGTACTGGCAACCTTGGTCCCTGGGCGTGGCACTGTGTGGCTCCTAGATAGTTAGGATGGGTCAAATGCAGAGGACGAATTTCTCCAAGAGGATTGTTGTACTATGTAGTACCATGTAGTGCCTTGTAGTATTATGGTTAATTATAGTCTCACCCCTTCATGTTCTATTTGGTCAGATTTGACCAGAAACACCACAAATGTATAAAGTTTGAATAAAACACTTAAAACTCAATGAAAGTGCTGAGAATGTTCAGATGTCTAGTGTGGAGGAATTCATGAAGCCTTAGGCCAATCAGCTGACAGAGGAAGTTTTTAAATCTGCTAAATTTGATGAGAACACAACATAAGGGTTAAATACCCAGGGCCCTCATTCATCAATGTGTGCGTAGAACATGTTCTATTTCCACACGTAAGCACGGAATGTAGAACCAGTGTACGCACAGGGAAGTCGGGATTCATCACACGTGCGTACGCAGGCTCTACGCACACCTGTCCATCATGTTTGTGTGCGGGACTCACAAGGCTGTTGTCACAATGGGTGGTACCGGTACAGTAATAATTACAGTCCACACAATATCACGATCCATGCCATAGCCTATGTTCTATTAGGACATGATCTGTGACGACAAATGTTCTAGAATGTTTGAAGATATCATACTCTGACAGCATGCCTATGATCAACAAAAACGCGAACTTGAATCCCATCATATACATAGTCTGTCCACTATCTGGTGTCATTGCAATGCGTTTTCTATTCTTTCTTATACAGTAAAAAGGGGGAAGAACACTATATTCATATGACTTGTATTCTGCTTACAGCTTCGAAATTCCACTTGTTTCGTTTAACGTAAAGCCTTTTAAATATAATCAAAACGTTCCCGTGTTTCTGCGGTCTGCGCAAAATAATAACGAGTTGAGCTTTATGATTTATGATGAATTGAAAATGGGGGACCCTGATGTAAACAAGACAAAAGTTGGTCTGCATCCCCAATTAACAATTGTATGTACTGAGCTGTACTGTACTGTACCCATTCTGCAATCTGTTAATAAACTTTTCAATCAATCAATCAATCAAGCTACGCGGAGCGCAGTCAGTAGCCTACACCCCGTATATTCCGATAACGCTATATAAACCATGCTGCATTCATTCTGAGAGAAAGATCTATTATTCCAAATGCTATTTATAGGGTTTTGACCATAATTACACTACTGTTGCTATTTTACAATGAACTATAATGAACTACGGTTCGTACAGAACATGCCAGTGTTATTATGCACAGAAGCTCATTTCCTTGTTGTAATAATATATTCTACCACTGGGCGCCAGGTACGCCTGGTCTGACCTGTGCGTAGATGTAAGCACGGAGTCAAGTTCAAATCGAAATTGATGAATCCCACTCTTTGCTTAGAAATGATCGTACGCACAGGGTAAGCACAGATCTGTGCGTAGAACACGTTGATGAATGAGGGGAGAGTGGCGTGTTTTGAGAAGGAAAACTGTGTTGTTGATCCGCGACTTGTGACAAACTTCTGTACGTTCAGATAGAAAGAAATATAGCCTCGCTGTTCTCTCACGAGTTTGACTGATTTACTTGAACAGTAAAGCTAATCTGCTCTAAGTGAAAGTATGTTTGATATCTAGAGTAGCATAGTTGACATAATCTGAACCATGTCCAAATGTAACCTATTCAATATTTATAGGCTGCAAAGCGTTCAAAGCGGTCTCTTTATTATTCATCCAGAACAGTATTAGGCACACCGCCCCAGGCACAGCCCTAGAGCTAACCTGAGCCTCTAGAGAAAACACAGGCCCCTAGAGTAAACCTGGTCCTCTAGAGCAAACCTGGCCCCGCTCTAGCTCAGATCACCAACATACAGTTGGTGGAATGACGACTTGAAGGCCTGTGTAGGGATTTATTGCCTATGAATGAGTAAAGCACAACAGCAAACAGCCATGCTTAATCCGTTCCCATTTTACAGGTTATTTTATTTTCAATGTTTACACAAACGTACACAAATGAGATTGTATAGGATCCAAGCCTTCTAGATTATCTGCCATGTAGGGCTGCTTTCAGTGTATATATCTATAGCATTTTATAGCATTTGCATGCATTATTACATTGATAGCCTGAAGTGAACTAATCAAATCAAATCAAATCAAATGTATCTGTATAGCCCAAGATTACATGGAATAGTCCACATGGGAAACATCACAATAGATCAAAAGCTAAAAAAACACCATCAAATCCAAATATGTCACACTCCCAGACTTTCCCCAATGAAGATAAGGAACAACTCACTAAAACCTAGCAATAGGAAGGAAAATAAAGCACCACAGGTGGTGTGGAGGAGAGAGACCTCAGATGGGCTGTTCAAAGGGGATCCCCCAACAGGATGTCGGTGATAATATAGTGTTGCAATGGATAATAGATGGATGGAGAATATAACAGGCGAATAATTGGAATGAATGTATATATGTAATGAAGCACATATATATACATACATAGTATCTAAATCAAATCAAATGTATTTGTAAAGCCCACAATCACAAGTTAATGTCCCCATGGGCTGGACAATTCTTCTTTAAACAAGTCAAGAAGAAACATCACAATAAATCAAGAACAAAAAACCCATCATGAAATCCAAAGCAACACTCCCAGACATACCCCAGCGAAGGTAAGGAAAAACTCACTAAAAACCTAGCAATAGGAAAAAAGCACCACAGGCAGCATAGAGGAGAGCAACCTTAGAAGGGCCATTCAAGGGGGGATTCCCCTTCTTGGATGTCGGTGATAGTAGTGTTGATATGGATGATCGATGGGTGGAGAATAAAACAGGCGAAATAGTGGGTATGTATGTACATTGTACATATACGTGTAATAAAACACAAATATGTACATGTAATAGCAACTGGGGTACATAAGAATATTTTTGAACGATTTTAAATAGAATAGAGCTAAGAACAACAACAAAAAAAGGCATAGGACAACTGAGGGCAATGTAGAGTGGATCCATCGCGCCTGTAGTATTCAGACCCGGTTTGAGGAAGAATAGCCACTGCTGTCGACAAAGATGGCTCAGGGATATTTCCCCCGGGGGGGCAGGAGAACCACTCAGAACAGGTTGAAGTAGAGCGGGCATGGTTAGACTTTGTAGGTCAGACAAAAGACCATGGCGCCAGTGGTGGTCAGGACCAGTTTGAGGTAGAGCAGTTGCTGCAATCTGTATGTCAACACACTATCACTCGATACATCCACTCAGGGATGGAGGTCTAGTTCTTGAAGGGATATTCTTTTTTACATTATGACTTCTAGTAGGTTAATCGTTCCTCACAAGACACTTATAACATCATGGGAAAATGCTGTTACTGTGTCCTTCAGTTTCCCCAAAATGGAAGGTTAGCATTGTTTAGCATTCATCTCATTATGAATTGAAAATGGGGGACCCTGATGTAAACAAGACGAAAGTCTTTCTCTGGTCTGCATCCCCTTAACAATTGTGTGTATTGAGCCATACTGTATTGTACCCATTCTGCGATCTGTTAATAAAGTTTTCAATCAATCAATCAAAAGCAGCATTCCTCATTGGAACCAGGGGCCACTGCTAGCGGTTAGCTTGCATTTAGCTGTTTCAATGAGGAATAATGACGATGCACATTTCATTTCGGGGCAACTGAAGAACAAAAATTTCTAAAAGTTTTTCCGGCAATGTGTCAAGTCTGGTGGAGAAACAATAACCAACTAAATTCTAAATGTCATAGTGTCCTTTTAACAATTAACCATTTTTAAACTGTGGCCATGTCCAGACGAAACTGATTTCGGTCATATCAGTCAAAGTATTTTATTGTATGCACCTTTCATCCACACGGAACTGCGTTCTGGGAGCCTGAATACGCTATTTTCTGAGACCGGCTTCCAGAGTGGGCAAATCTGAAGACGCCCCCCTTGCGTCGCCATCTTTACAAGCCTATACGCGTCTTTTCCTGAACCGATGATGCGATAGCCCACCTCTCCCTTAACCCGCATGTGCAAACTCAGCCAACACCACAACAACAATGGCATCATACAGAGTCATTGCGTTCGTGTTAAAGCTATTGAGCTTGATCGGGCTTTTACAGCTAAATGTACTGCCCCTACCACCATCGACAACAGATTGACATCTTCCTTAATCCGCATGCAAACCCAGCCAACAAAAAATAAACATGTTGCATAATGTCTTATATGTCCAGATATGTCCTGGCTAGAAGTTTTTATTAAACACCGGGAGGCTACTGTGATTAATAAATACACGATGATACTAGCTAGAGATTAGTCACATAGCAGGCCTTTTTCTGAAAACCCAAATAAGCTAAGTAGCCAAGCACATAGACTGTTAAATAGCATACACCTTCAGTTGATCATGACAAATCCTCTCTTACCTTGACGATTAAAAAGCCTCCATCATTTAGTAAATAGTATTCCCATGGGCCATGGCTGGTGTTGAGATTTTACGATGCCAGCTTGTGAGAATTCGTTGTAGCCAGCCAGCTAACGTTGATACTATTCAATGCTATCAACATTAGCACTAGCGTACCAAACTAACATTAATGCCATTCAGAATTTATTAACATAGCTACAACACACCGTAACATTAATACAATTACATGCATCATTCATTGTTTACAATGCACGGGTGGAGCTAGTCAAAAGGACTGGACACAGAGACAAGTTAAACATCAATCAATTAATTTAATACAACAGGTAGTTCGAGCTGGAGCTGCCTCCGTCCGCACCACGGGGCTATTATATTATATATGGCTTTGACGCGCTCTCTCTCTCCTGCCGATTAAAATCAGCAGCTCTTCCTCCTCCTCATCACCGGCTGCCTGTGAAGCTGCATTTGCGCCGCAGTGTGTGTCTCTCCTATCCGTTGGAAACTAGCGTCAGCTCAAAATCACAGAACCGGATGACACAAGTTACTCCACTAGCGAAAACAACGATAACACTTCCGGTCGGGGGGTTTCAAAATAAAAGAGCAACGTCTAAAACAGGAAAGACATTTATTTTGTAAATTTGTGGCACACACTTATTTCTTGAGACGATTTTGTTTTTACGAAAAACTTTTTAAAAATAAACGAAATGAAAAAGATCGGATCCGTCTTCGTCTGGACAAGGCCTGTATTAACACGTTGAGTGCCAAGGGTCCGGTGCCCCGGAACCCCGTTGCGTGCCAACACCCACTTCAATGATAGAGCTCTCATATTTGCGAACGCATAAACTATATGGCTATGTGTATAATATGGCCGTCGCTTATCAATGACTTGTTTGCAGTCAACATTGTCGAAACAGATTGTTTTTTAATCGGTTCATTTCCGTTTTATACCATTTTGAAAAACGCTCATTTCTTGAAAGTTTCAGAAAATTTCAGAAGATTCTGTGATAATCGCCCTTTACTGGAATATACTGGAATACACAAAAAACGTTGTCATTTTTCGGCCTATTTATGAATCGTTTTCAAATAAATGCTAGATTATCGATAGTATATGTGTACTTATGCACGCTAGGGAAGCGGGCTGAAAAATCGACTATCTTATTTCCTGATCAGCACACACACACACACACACATAGGGCCCACATTGATATATCTGTGAAAAAAGCTCTGATTATCCCAAGACTGGTAAAATAGACTCCTTACCTCAGATCAGATGTTCTCCAAAAAGATTATTCCAATTCCTGATCGCCATTCCAAATATCGATCGCGTTTATTGATCCAACGCTGGGTACTGGAAACACACATTATCCGCTGTTCTGGTGGTCGGCGATGACTTCGATCGTCTCAGGTTACTTGTCTGACAAGTCAAATGTGGAAGCAGGACTTTTTTTTCTCCATGCGTTTCATTCAATCCAATCCAAAGGGGTGCAGTACCATCCGGAGAGATGATAGGGGGCGGTATTTTCCCAATGGAGCTCAGAGAGAGTTCCAGTGGTAACGTGAGGCTAGATTGATGAAATATGCAAATAAAAAAAAAAAACGATCAAAAACGAGATCTCTCATCTCTCTGGCACTCAACGGTTGGCATGAACTAACGAGAAATCTCGTCGTTGGCACTGAATGTGTTAAACAAGGATGGTTTCAAATGGTTGGTTTCAATGTTGTTACGACCAAGCATTACTCCCATAGACGTATCCCTTATTCACCTCTTTGCTTACCTCTCTCTCTCTCTCTCTCTCTCTCTCTCTCTCTCTCCATGTCTCTCCATGTCTCTCCAGATTACCTGTGCCTCTCTCTCTCTCCAGATTACCTGTCTCTCTCTCTCCATATCTCTCCAGATTACCTGTGTGTGTGTGTCTCTCTCTCTCTCTCTCTCTCTCTCTCTCTCTCTCTCTCTCTCTCTCTCTCTCTCTCTCTCTCTCTCTCTCTCTCTCTCTCTCTCCATATTTCTCCAGATTACCTGTCTCTCTCCCTCCATTTCCCTCCAGATTACCTGTCTCTCTCTCCATATCCCTCCAGATGATATATCTCTCTCCATATCCCTCCAGATGATATATCTCTCTCCATTTCCCTCCAGATTACCTGTCTCTCTCTCCATATCCCTCCAGATGATATATCTCTCTCCATATCCCTCCAGATGACCTCTCTCTCTCTATCTCCATATTTCTCCAGATCATCTGTCTCTCTCTCTCCCTCCATATCCCTCCAGATTACCTCTCTCTCCATCCCTCCAGATTATCTGTCTCTCTTTGAGTCTTTCTCCATTATCCCTCCAGATGACCTCTCTCACACTCTCTCTCTCCATATCTCTCCAGATTACATGTCTGTCTCTCTCTCTCCAGATTACATGTACAGTATCTCTTTCTCCATATCACTCCAGATTACATGTCTCTCTCTCTCTCTCCCTCCAGATTTCCAGTCTGCAGGACTTCTTTGGCGAGGACGATGTGTTCATAGCGTGCGGCCCAGAGAAGCACCGCTACACCCAGGACGACTTCCTGTTAGATCACAGTGGTAAGGCTTCCACAGCCTTTGTGACTGGTAGGCCTGACTAAGACTAAATCTTAATACATGTCACTCCTTCCTTCCTGTGTGTGAAAAACCCTGGGTGTCTTCCCTCCACCATTGTTTTTTCTTGTTGTTGTTGTTGTTCTTCTTCTTCTACTTCATCTCTTTATCCTCCTCCTAACTCTGGTTAGGCCCTTTTCCTTGTTGAAGTTGAAGGCAGGATGTTGGGAGGTGTGCGTGTGTGAATAAAGATGAGATAGTTGTATTTACCTTTTTAAATCTTTATTTATTTATTCATACTTTCTGGACCAATAGACTAAAAGGTGCTTTATTTGGAGGGAGGGACTGGGAGACCCATGTTACTGACCAAACACACTATATCAGTGATGGCTGTCGGAATGTAGAGCTATTATTTGAACATGTAGACCACTTATTTGAACAAGAATACCACTTATAACACATTTTAAGTAAATGTCTGTAATCAATACTACAGATAGCCTGTTGAAGATTTCTTGGTAGCCTACTAAGAAGACATGACTGACAGAGTAATGCTATAGAGTTGCAGTTAAGATACATTTTATAATCTATTGGTTAAAAACAATGTTGCTGGGTGGCGCAGCGGACAAGGCGCTCGTCACCAACGCAAGAGACACTGGTATCGAATCCAGCTGTCAGCGTTGCTTACGGCTTGGCCGGCCGTCATTCTGGCTCGATTGGCAGAATCAGCGGGAGGGAAGCCGGTGGGTGGGTCTGGGTCGTTGTGGACAGCGACTCCTACAGTTCGGTCGGGGCGCCTGCACAGCGAGGGAAGGATCTAAGAGAGGTAGTGTGACCTTCCACACGTTACACTCTCTCAGTGAGAGTCCACGCTGCCAGGTGAAAAGAAGTGGTGGGCTGGCTACACATGTGTCGGAGGAAGCATGTGATAGTCTCCGCCCTCCCAGACCGACGGTAGGGGGTAGAGTGCACAACGACCAGGAAGGGGATTGGGAATTGGCATAACGACTAACATTGGGAGGGGAGAAAAAGAAGGAGGAAAAAAAGACAATAAAAAAAAAGAAAATAATAAAACAATGTTGCTACTTGCTAGTCTGTTGAAACTCAACAATCTTTTTGACAGTCAAGTGATAAATTGCTGACAAGTTACTGACACACTGTTGATATACACACAGATGTAGAATACTGACATGCCGTTGATATACGCACAGACGTATAGTCTACAATGTACGTCTTATTTTATTCTTATAAAAGTATTTTTATACTTATATCAGATCATTTTACATAGATTTCATTTTCATATTTTTGTAGTTCTTTATCCGGTGTACATACCTTGTGCAGTGACATTTCCTGAAGCAAGACTTAGCGTAGCACCAGACCACTAAGGAGCAGCCTTCTGCTACATGCTTCCTCACACACACAGACTCCTGCCTTCACACAGGGAGCGTGGTCTCACTGGTATTGTAGTGACATTCCTTTCCCAGGAGTTTCCCTGGATGTTATTGTGTTGTTTGCATGTGCGTGTGTGGTGTGTATGTGTCTGTGTGTGATGTTGTATATAATGTTGTGCACATGTTTTTGGCCATACAGTATATTGTGAGCCACTCCTACTAAATAAGAGGATGGCAGCAGCATCTTACGTTCTCATGTTGTTGTTGTTGTTGTTGTGGGAAAAGTCAAGAGTCGTAATGCTACAGTGTTTCTGAATGCACACCAGAGATGCTGCCGCCAGATACAGTCCCTAAAACTTAAATATTATTTAATCCCTACAGTTAATCACATGATTTGCTTGTGTTAATTGCACATGTTAAATATACATAGCAAAATGCATCTGTAGGGGCTGCGGTCAAGAAATGCATAAAAAAAAAATTGTTCGGGAAAGTAATCATAAGTATTTATCGGTCACAGCGGGAGTCTTCAATAACATTAAGTAGTGATACATTTTGTGAATACATTTGTTCTCTGATGTAACAATATCTTTATTGGCAGACGGCTCCTTCGGACGATCTCTGTTACCATTTACTGCTACCCAGCATAATCAGCAAGCATAGTGTAGCTGGACCTGTGTAACGTTACTTAGTACGTGTTGCTCTGCTGGGAAA
The DNA here is from genome assembly GCF_963971535.1 of Notolepis coatsorum. Lineage (NCBI taxonomy): Eukaryota > Metazoa > Chordata > Actinopteri > Aulopiformes > Paralepididae > Notolepis > Notolepis coatsorum. The sequence goes on from NC_140171.1 coordinate 70,027,629, forward strand.
GACCGTTCATCTCGGTTTGCATGTCAGAGTGATCCAGGAACGTAAACACACCAGCCACCCGGCTGGATGTCAAAACTATGGGTGGCGGTTGGGGTCAAATAGGGTAATGTGATTAATTGCGTAATTTCTTTTAACCTCTTAACTGGCACCGACCCGGCCCTGGGACCTCTTGAGGACAATTTGCCCACCGGTGCGATGCGCCATTTCTAGCGGCTCAGGTCTGCATTTATATATATAAAATGAAAGCCATATTTGTTGCCTGTCGATTGCCCTTTCAGGCGACAAAATCCGCTCAGCGGTTCTCGAGTTACATGCCGATATGTGAGGTGTGCGCCAAAGTACACAGCAGAGCTTTTTTTAGTTTTTTATTATTACCACCCCCGACTCCCGGGGATCTAGCAACGTCAATCATTTGGCGATCTCGAAATGTATTGGACAGGGTTGTAGCCAATGAGTGTGGCTTTCCAATGATACTCCACGTCTGATCTGCGAATCAGGTATCTAGGTGAAATGTCACAAGCAAAAACCGGAAGAGAAAAAAACGCTGAATGAATTGAAGTCGAGTTTTACTAGAGAGCTTTTTTTTTCTCCACAGTTTACCAAAATCGCTCCTAATCACTCATATCTCTTTCATATTCTTATGAAATTTGGACATGTACTACATAAGACTTCAGGCTATGGACCCTGGGTGTTTTCCAGCTCATACAAATTTTTTGGAAATACTATATTTGGATATTGCAACTACTACAGAAAAACGTGAGTTTTTCTGTAGTAGTTGCAATATTCAAATATAGTATTTCTATGGTAGTTTTTTTCTACAACTCAAGTTCAGACCTATGTTACTCTATTCCATTAGCACTAAAAGTGATCTTTCTTTATTGCAAAAAAGTATGCAGTCCTCAAGTTCAAGTTTAAAAATGTTAACGTGTTAATATTGATACCCCTAGTTAAAATACCTCTCTTGGCAGAGCCTGCAGTGTGGCCAGCAATAGACCCCCCCCCCCCTCTAACCCCAGTCAACTCCAACTCACACATCAAACCAAAAAAATTAAATAACGAATTAAGGAAAATATCTAATATCTCAAAATGGAAAATGATCTGGGGTATAACGGTGAACAGACGATGAGCAAAATAAGAAAAAGAAGAGGACGCAACAGAGAGAGCACAGTATGACCTCTTTAAGACCAGTGGACTGGATCCATTGTTTTACAGGGTGCCGCTGACACAACCATGCAGTATTTCTATCCTCGGCTATAAGGTGGGACTGTGTACAATCTGTTCTCTGCTTCACCGCTATGCCAAACACTTGGAGGAACAAACAGGCTAAGTTTAGTGTCATTCCAAACTGCTCCCAGATTCCTGTTTTCTCCTATCTAGTCAGTGGTTAACGTTAACAGGTGTATTATATCTGTTAGCACTGTTGTCCGGAGCTCTCGTCCCACTTCTTCTCCCGTGCTCCACTTTTAAGAAATTAGGTCTCTGCCAGGAGAAGGTAAAAAAAATCTTACTGTACGGTACTTTCTTTCACTGTCACCACAACACGCCCTGATTAACTCTAGCCTGACTAGGAACCCTGATCGTTTTCCCACACGCCCTGATTAACTTTAGCCTGACTAGGAACCCTGGTAGTTTTACCACAGGCCTCATTAACTCTAGCCTGACTAGGAACCCTGATCGTTTTACCACACGCCCTGATTAACTTTAGCCTGACTAGGAACCCTGGTAGTTTTACCACAGGCCTCATTAACTCTAGCCTGACTAGAACCCTGGTAGTTTTACCACACGCCTCATTAACTCTAGCCTGACTAGAACCCTGGTAGTTTGACCACAGGCCTCATTAACTCTAGCCTGACTAGAACCCTGGTAGTTTTACCACAGGCCTCATTAACTCTAGCCTGACTAGAACCCTGGTAGTTTGACCACAGGCCTCATTAACTCTAGCCTGACTAGAACCCTGGTAGTTTTACCACAGGCCTTGTTAACTCTAGCCTGACTAGAACCCTGGTAGTTTTACCACAGGCCTCATTAACTTTAGCCTGACTAGAACCCTGGTAGTTTTACCACCGGCCTCATTAACTCTAGCCTGACTAGAACCCTGGTAGTTTTACCACAGGCCTTGTTAACTCTAGCCTGACTAGGAACCCTGGTAGTTTTACCACATGCCTCATTAACTCTAGCCTGACTAGAACCCTGGTAGTTTTACCACCGGCCTCATTAACTCTAGCCTGACTAGAACCATGGTAGTTTTACCACAGGCCTTGTTAACTCTAGCCTGACTAGGAACCATGGTAGTTTTACCACAGGCCTTGTTAACTCTAGCCTGACTAGAACCCTGGTAGTTTTACCACAGGCCTCGTTAACTCTAGCCTGACTAGAACCCTGGTAGTTTTACCACAGGCCTTGTTAACTCTAGCCTGACTAGGAACCCTGGTAGTTTTACCACAGGCCTCATTAACTCTAGCCTGACTAGAACCCTGGTAGTTTTACCACAGGCCTCATTAACTTTAGCCTGACTAGAACCCTGGTAGTTTTACCACAGGCCTCATTAACTCTAGCCTGACTAGAACCCTGGTAGTTTTACCACAGGCCTCATTAACTCTAGCCTGACTAGAACCCTGGTAGTTTTACCACAGGCCTCATTAACTCTAGCCTGACTAGAACCCTGGTAGTTTTACCACAGGCCTCATTAACTCTAGCCTGACTAGAACCCTGGTAGTTTTACCACAGGCCTCGTTAACTCTAGCCTGACTAGGAACCCTGGTAGTTTTACCACAGGCCTCGTTAACTCTAGCCTGACTAGAACCCTGGTAGTTTTACCACACGCCCTGATTAACTTTAGCCTGACTAGAACCCTGGTAGTTTTACCACAGGCCTCGTTAACTCTAGCCTGACTAGAACCCTGGTAGTTTTACCACCGGCCTCGTTACAACAACATCTGCTCTTGCTGAGCACAGTGCCTATTCTACATGCAACCAAAGCAGCTTTTGGTACCAGGCGCACTGCAAACGGTGTAATTACTGAAGCATGTGCATTTTTCATGGATTTATGACATGCGCAGACAATTAATAACTCATTAGGGAAACGGATGAAGCAAAAATAGAAAATAAAAATTGTATTCTGTTTTTAACGACATACACATGCTTTAGGCCTGCATAAAAGCCACATTTTTCATATTGCAGATTATAGATAATCCGATAAAACAAGTAGGATATGATATCAGGCAGTTAATCGATTCCACTGTGCTTTTCCTCTGCTTTCCTCCTCTTATCCGTTTTTTTTATACCGCCTTTACTCTATGCTCTCTGCGGTGAAAATAAGTCAAATTGTTCTGCTGTCTGGGAATAGAGATGCACCAGTACCACTTTATCTGCTACCAAGAATCAATTCACAGCATGAAAACATGTGTAATGCCTCTAGGTGTGTAATGCCTAGCACCACTTTTACTGAACATAATGGAGCAATAGTTTGAGGGGACGGCACAAACCTGAAGACATCTTCCTACATCGGAGGGATATAACGTCCCTCCTCATGGCTTTGGTGTTAACACATGGCAAACATGGCTCCTGGTATCGCATTTTAGTATTGGGGAAAGTCCTCCAATTCAGAATGGATCTGATTGTATGGTAGAGGTTTGTTGGAGACAGAGGCTTATGTGAGAGTGTTGTCTCCACAGAATGCAGGGTGCTGAAAACGTCATACAGCCGCTCTGCGACACCTACGAGAGCCACGGCCTCCAAGAGCCCTGGATCCACACGACGCAGCAAGTCCCCTGGTGCAGGTATGATGCAGACTGTACACGCAGTCCTTAGTCACTTGGTCCTTGGTTAAATGGCCTGCCAATTCCCAGAATTCAATCTGGGGGAGTTACCAGAAAGAAGCGGTTGTCAGTAATAGAGCTATACAACAATGTTGTGTTTGTTTCATGACCCTCATCGTGTGTCTTCAACAAATACCTCAGGGCTTCATAAGACAGCAGTTGTGGCTTGGCAGTGTAATAAGAGAGAGAGCAGAAGAAGGGAACACTAAGTCTGTGTAACAACTGCATTGCTGCATTGAGTTGCTTTTAACTAACTTTGTGAGTTAGATATAATTTCTCCTTTGCATTGCAGGGTAAACAAGCTAAGTCTGCTAATATTGGTTTCCTAAATGTAATGAGAATTAAAATGGGGGGGAAAGCAGGCTTGCTTTTTAAATGTATAGGCTTAGGCTGGGAATGATCTTTAATGCACCTTTATTTAAATCACTGTGCACACACAGGTAACATCTTAATCCATTTGACTTGCCATGAATGTCAGTGTCAAAACAAAACTGCCCGTTTCCCATAACAAGGTTAGACACGATTTCACTACACCATGTGGAATAATGATCTCCTCCCCCCTCAAACAATCTCCCAGTCATGTTCCAACCCCCCACCAGTTCTTGTTTTTCCCCCCACACCTCTCCAATCTGTCTACCCTCCCCCATTCATCCACCCTTTGTCTCTCACCCAGGGGTTCTCAAACTTTTTCATACCGTGACCCCATTTCATTTAGTATTTTTTTTTGGGGGCCCCACACTTAATGTATTGCATAATTTCAACGTGGAATTAAGAAATATCAAAATAAAAGTGCATGTTGTTGAACTTGATCATGCATATTTATTAGAAAATTACAGCACTGTTATCAATACACATTTATAAAACGAGGCATATTTAGCCAAAATATGTTGCCAGAACATAAAATATATATATATATATATATATATATATATATATTTTTTTTTTTTTTTTTTTTACTTTCCAATGCGCTGTCACCTACCTGCAACCCCAATTTGGGTCGCGACCCGTAGTTTGAGAACCACTGCTTCTCACCTGATACCACCCCCCCCTTCTAACTTTGATCTAATAGATCATGAGTTGCTACTTATCAAATTATCTGCTTATGGATCAGCTATCAATTGTATGAAAAGTTATTTATTTAATAGACAACAGTGTGTTTTATTTAATGGTACCATGTCAAGCTTTAGATCACTACAATGCGGAATTCCACAGGGGGGCTGTTTAGGACCTCTCCTATACAGCATATTCACAAATTATCTGCCATGTGTCTTAAAAAATGCATCTATGGCTATGTATGCTGATGATACTACCATGTATGCATCAGCAGACAAGACTGAGGAGCTTAGCAAAGTCCTCCAATGTGAGTTGATGCTGGTAACGGATTAGGTTTCTGAAAACAAGCTAAAATTGAATATCTCAAAAACGAAGAGTTACTAGGCTCCAAGCATGCTTTAAAAATAGACCAGAAGCTAATCATATCTTTACAAGGAGTGAGGATTGAGCAGGTTACTGAGGCCAAATTATTGGGTGTCACACTTGACAAAACACTTTCATGGTCCACTTACATTAATAAGCTGGTTGCCAAAATGAGCAGAGGCATTTCAGTCATTGGAAGGTGTTTTCTTAACATTTCTTAACATAAATTACAATGGTACAAGTAATACAACCCCTAGTCTTATCCCACCTTGACTACTGTCCAGCAGTCTGGTCTAGTGCCTCAAAACAAGAGCTTAACAAGATCCAACTGACTCAGAACAGAGCTGCCCGCCTGGCCCTTCACTGTTCAATGAGGGACAGTGTGGAAGGGATGCATGCCAGGCTGTCATGGTTGAGGGTGGAAGACAGAATGGCTTGTAGCATCATCCTCTTTGGTAGAAATATCTGTACCTTGAGAGTGCCTATATGTTATACACAGATGATACATACTAAAGATCAACATGTTTATAATACCAGACATGCAGCTATGGAAATATTCACGCCTCCACTACCAAAAACGAATTCATTAAAGAAAACTGTAATGTATAGAGCTATGTCAAACTGGAACAAACTGCCATTACATCTAACACATATTACCAGTAAGACAAGTTTCAAAAATAAATTGACAACAGCAAGATTTTACAGAAAGAAATAATTTTTTAATATATGCTTAATTAGGGCATTTGTGTGGTGGTAGGGGAGAGTTGGGACCTCTGTGACCTCTCCACTTCTGTGGAGCTTCATTCATGTAGACAGACAAATTATGATCTTTTCTGTCATTATTATTCTTTGTTTTGGTGTTGTTGCTTGTACAATGTGCATGGAAGTATTGTTTTATTCTGATTGTACAATGATTTTATGTTTGAATGTGTTATGTTATTTTGAGAGGACCCCAGGTAGATTAGTTGTTACTGTGGTAACAACTAATGGGGGTCCTAAATAAACTAAACTAAACTAACTCACCCCTAATACCCAATACCATATCTACACACAATCCCTTTCTCTTTACTATGAAGACCTACGTAGGTTTTACTGGATTCTGGAGCTCTTTGGGGGGAAACTAGGCCTGTCTCCTCCTGGAGTCATCCAGCAATAACTCTCGACATATTTAAACTTGATACTCTGTTTCAGCTAAATAAAGTTGTGTTAACTAAGTCTACATTTGACTGAGTACATCCTTACTCATGGTAAATTCATCCACAACCATTATAATGGAGACTGATGTAGGCTACGTTTCTCAATTATATATAACATTTAGGCCAGACAATGTTTTGATACAAATAAAAGATAAACGAAACAAAACAGAACTTGTGTTTTTGAGTTAAACATAGTTGTAATTCAAATTCTTCAACAAACCGTTAAAAAATTCTGGATCTGGAATATAAAAAGTTCACATTATATTATGTCAAAAGTATGTTACATAAAAGTTCATTACTGGCTGACGAGGTGAGAAATAGCTTTTACATTTGGCAGCTTGATTCACCCCGAAGCCGCCAGGCTGACATTCAGTGATTTGTGACTCTAAAGCGTTTTAGTGTTTGAGTATTTCAGGAGACGGTGACATTATGCTGAGCAATTAGTGTTCTACAAGCCATCATGTCGGGTCTAAAGAAGAACAGGCTTTGTGATGTTTTGGCAGACAGTCGCCGGGGCGTTTTGATTCTCATTGGAGGATTAGATTTGAAATTCCAGCTTGTTTTCCCAGACATGTACAGTAGGAGTGTAATTACAGTTGACAGTGACAGGCTCCTCCCAGCCTCCCTCAGTCCGGTCTCATCCTAGTTTTTCTCCTCTTTTCTACTGCCCCCCCCCCCCCCCCCTCTCTCCTTTCAGCAAGAAGACCTGTCCACTACTCCACCAGTCAGTCTCCAATCAAATCGCCAGGTGAGCTACTGAACACCGCCCACCACGGCTGACATCGTGACATTGCGCTAATCCACAAATAAACTGTGTTAATTAGATGAAGGTGTTTGACCAGAGGAGGTCTTAACAGCTCTGGGATCGCCCCAGCTTCTCTCCTGGCTGAAGGGATGACCCCTGTGCTTGATCATGTGGGCATTGACAGTGAAGTGACTGTAGTCAACAGCAGAGTAAGGCTGCTTCCTGGCTCTCTGACTTGCCCTAAATTTACTTTGAGAGCTGGACCATGTGAACCCACCATTTATCTATCGGTGTGTAAACCAGTGATTTCAGTTTCATTCCCATACACACTCTCTCTCTCTCTCTCTCTCTCTCTCTCTCTCTCTCTCTCTCTCTCTCGCTCTCGCTCTCGCTCTCGCTCTCGCTCTCGCTCTCGCTCTCTCTCTCTGGCACTGTATTCTGTAGAGAGCAGGCTTGCAGAGGCCACACATTCAACCTTGTGAAGAGAATTAGCTGCGGTCATCTGGTCTCTGCCTGGGATAATTCATTCTCAGTAACATGGAGCATAAAGGTTTCTTAAAGCTGCATTATGCAGCAGTTTCATTCTCAGTAACACTGAGCATGAAGGTATCTTAAAACTACACTATGCAGTTTCGGGGGAGTTTGTTTAGATGTGTAGAGCCTGTTATTTGTTTACAAAACATATTTATTATAGATGTAATTCTTAGAATCTTGTGTCATCAGAAATCAAAACAATCATAATTTAAAGGCACTGTGAATCGAATGTAAGCCTGTTTGTAAACAATATTGCAGGCCCAACATCATTATTTTAGGTAGCTTTGTTCCAGGGGCACAGTTTTCCTCTGAGGACAGTTTTGTTGTTTGTAGATTTGTGTTTGTTACATATTTCAGCATCAGAAGTTGGATATAACTCTGCAGAAGAGAGTGAGATGTTGGAAGAACAAACAATAGCAGCTCTCTCATCCTATATTCACATTCTCGTCATGCCAGACACATACAGTAGCACGTCCATTGATTTAGCACGTTATTCTTTAACATGTGACCCTCTGACAGTTCTAGTCATGTACAGTATGTACTGTATGCTCATGGCATCAAAAGCATGTGATGGTAATGGAATTCCTGTTTGTAAAAACACAACTTAAGCTACGGTAGAAGGCAGGTCAAATGTAATTTATCTAGTGCAGGGGTTCTCAAACTTTTTTATACCACGACCCCATTTGATTTAGAAATGTTTCTGGCGACCCCACACTTAACCCATTCTCCACCACTTTGATCATCCTAAACCATTCTCTGCCAGTGCTATTTGTCTATGGAGATGTTCACTTTCTTTGCAGGGCTATAACTTTTTTAATTGTATTGCTAAATTGACATTACTATGGCCCATTCAACATCAATTATCTATCGTTCAGGATGTAGGAACGTTTTACTTTTTCATTCACACATTCATACGAAAATACCATCTAGAGTATAAATATGTTTTTATCGTTTTCTGCAGTATTTCATAGAACGTGAGATATAGGCATAAATGCATATATTAGATTATCAAATGCAGTTTGATACCGATCCATGCTATATTAAAAATTTAAACTGTACATGGTCCTAAACGCAGTGGTGCAGTCGTAATATGGGCCAAGGCCAAACGCCACGTGCACGCGCGTTCCCGCTCCAGATTGTGAGCTGGGGACGAGACGGGCGGTCTTTTGTCACATAACACACGCCCAACACTCCACACACACGCACACACGCACACACACACACACACACACACACACACACACACACACACACACACACACACACACACACACACACACACACACACACACACACACACACACACACACACACAGTCTAGGTGATAAGTTATCACCTAGACTTTGCATAATAATAGGATGCGCGCACTTCTGCCTGAGTGACGTAGCCTAAACGTCGTTTGACCGCATATGCCCACCACTGCATCACTGCCTAAACGTTATGAATGATCATCTGCGGGTGAACGGAGGGGGGGGGGGGGGTCGTTTATATTTCCGTGAACGACGTTAAATGATTTATGTAGTATGGCTGATATATTGATCAGAGCAGTTTGTATCGAAAATGATAAAGAAAAACGCTGAAACTCACGTCCATCTCCTCGTACCGTTGGGCGATGAGAGTGGAACAAACAGATCCCAGTTATGTGGTGGTGATCGAGGCGATCCAGTTCCGGTTTGTATAATACTAATATACGCCCAAATCATGTTGTTTATTGAGTTATGGCAACGATCCATGTCCACGGTGTGTGGATTGAGTCCCGGGACGATAAACGAGTGGCCGGACGGAATTAGGGGACGGACCGAGCTGAAACAAGCATTTCCGGTTTGGCAACTCGCCGATCGGCCACCAGGTGGCGGTATTTAAGCGTTGCAGAGTTGTGATGGCTCCCGCAGCATATGACAAGGCTCCGTGGGTGAAATATGAATTCCATGACGAAAATATGAAATATGAACTTGAAACACGCTGTACAGCGATATTGGCAGACAACGCATGGCGGGCAATAACGCTGAACAGGGTTAATGTATCGCGTAATTAATTAATGCATATTATCAACAAAAGCAACGGAATTGTTTCTGTATAAACATTTATAAAACTAGGCCTATTTAGCCAAAATATGTTGCCAGAACATGAAAAGAAAATGCGTTCATGTGCGCTTTGGCGGAGATCCGCTTCTACTCTGAAAATCCGGCCTCACAGAGGTATGTTGATGACAAGCTTTCTCAGCGCAGCATTACACAACACTGGGTACTCGTTCCGGACTGATATCCAGAACTTTGCGAGGGCCTGTCCAGTGAACTTGACTTTCAGTAGCTCGTCGCACGAAAGACGAATTACCCCAAAATATCAGCTGATTAACCTGGAGTGTCACTAACGGAGTTTTGTAATCCAGCTCATTATCAGCACATTTCTCTGCCAATCGGTTGTTTTTGTCTGCAAGGAAAATCTGCGCTTCTTCTCTGAGTTAAAAAAAAAGGCGATTTATTACTCTGCCTCGAGATAGCCTCCTCACTTCAGTGTGGTATAGCAGCTGGTTATGTGCAGAGCCCATTTCATTGCGACCAACCGGCACCGCTTCTGACAACAAACCTATCCATTGCGAGTCCAGGTTACACACAAAAGACCACACCCCCGGCCCCCTCCCGCGATTATACAAGCGCAGGATGTAGTGAGATGTGTATTGGAATACTGTCTGTCGGCCTCCGTTGATGAAGGGGCGAGACATTGCAAATACACACAGCTGCCGGGTGGAAAACTCGATCTGAGTTTTTTTTTTGTCAATGCTCGACCCCACTGTCACCTACCCGCGACCCCACTTTGGGTCGCGACCCGTAGTTTGAGAACCGCTGATCTAGTGGAACATTTTGGATAGGTGAACTACATTGAAATACATTGCTAACCAAAGTGAATCATTTTGGATGAGTGAACTATATTAAAATACATTGCTAACCAAAGTTAATCATTTTGGATAAGTGAACTATATTTAAATACATTGTTAACCAAAGTGAATCATTTTGGATGAGTGAACTATATTGAAATATATTGCTAACCAAAGTGAATCATTTTGGATGAGTGAACTATATTGAAATACATTGCTAACCAAAGTGAATCATTTTGGATGGACGTCGTGTAGCCTACCAACGCACTTTCTTTAATATGAATGGCGCTACATATAATTTGCCTTATCCAATATGACTGATCTTGGACACCCCATATAATGTGATAACAGTTTAACAGATTAAAGGTTAACAGAACTGTAACTTTTATCCATACATATGTGTTCTCTCCCTCATGCTTCTGGTAGCATAGTGAGTGAAAGCCAAGATCAATTTCACTGGCAAAATTCAATTTAATGAATTCACCACAGGTCATTGCTATGAAACAAATGGAAACCAGTGTGCTCTAGACTAGAGAAATAAAAAGCTGTTACGAGCTGATTCTAACAATAATAGTAGCCAATCCACTATCAGATAATGACTCAGATGTTTATGCAGTATGTACTGTAGGCCCTGTTCTTCATAGACAAAAAAGGCTTTCAATATACTGTACCATTAATAGAAAGTGAAAGCATTCCTGTGGGCTGAGGATGTGTGATTTAGGCTGCTTTGCAACATGGCCACCAGTGGCATGTTGTGAGGTTACTGGATTTTAGTTACATTAGAAGAACAACCAAACCTTAAAGGACAAATATATTTTCCTAATTATCTGGATTTCTACATTTGCTCACCTCCTTAATATCTATAACAGACACGTGTCTATGTACAGTGAGGGAAACTGGTTGACAGACTCTCCTGCATAAGGACGCTCGCACACATGTTTGGATGACAGCTCATTTTGGTCAATATAGGCAAAATGCACAGAATATTATCTTGAAAATGAAACAAATGAAAACATTTAATTTATTTAGCTAGTGCCATTCTCTTACATTGTTCATGAGTCCCTAAATATATATATATTTTCATTTTGGATTTGACAGTGTGAGAAATAGGAGGTGTTTTCAGAAAACATTTAAGTTCCCCTGCTGCCAATACAACCCAACTAGCTCAGCAGATTCATCAACATCAACTTTACTTTTAAAACTTTGAGCAGCTCCATTGGAGCCATTGGGGAGTTTGTTGCCTTAGTCAAGGACACCTCACCCGTAGTTGTTGAGAGAGGAGAGAGCGACACTCTTACTCAGATGGTTGAAACAGTAGGGCTGCCCAAAGTAGGACCCGCTGGCCAAGTTAATTATTTCTGGACCTCCAAAAGCTTCCAGAGATTACACTAAGACACTAAGACACTGTTATTTACTTATTACATTTATTAAATGATCAATGTCTGATTGATTGATTGATTGATTGAAAAGTTTATTAACAGATTGCAGAATGGGTACAGTACAGTACAGCTCAATACATACAATTGTTAAGGGGATGCAGACCAGAGAAAGACTTTCGTCTTGTTTACATCAGGGTCCCCCATTTTCAATTCATCATAACATATATGACATACATGACATACAGATAGACAGTACTGCTACATCTATACATTTATGACATATCAGATTTGCAAATACAGTACTGTTTGTGATACAAAAGTGTCCAGAAAAGGAGTGTATATACATTTGGCATAGAAACTGTACATTGGAGGAGGTTGGTTGGGTGGGGTTGGGTGGGTTGGGTGAGGGCTGTACATTGGAGGTGGGGGGGGGGGGGGGGGGGGGGGGGTTGGGAAGGGGACACACACACATTTTACACTGTACATTGGAATATTGACAAAGCCTTACTTGGTCATTTACTGTACAACTAGGTTAGGACATTTGTAGGGGCCAGTTTCGAATTGCAGTCTCACGTAGGTGTTTTTTGAGAGTGTTTTTGAAGGTGGGTAGTGATTCACATTCCTTTACAGCTTTAGGTAGGGCGTTCCACATTGATGTGGCATAATTGCGAAACGTGTTTAGTCCCTTGTTTGAGCCGAATCTGGGTTTTACATGATTTGTGGAGCTCCCTCTGGTGTTGTGATCGTGGTATTCACTGACCTTTGGGAAGTATTTTGACATGTACATGGGTACCTTGGTCGCGTAGTGTATCTTGTAGACCAGGCCCATTGCAAGTTGCTGTACTCTGTTGTCTACTCTAAGCCATCCTAGGTTGTCAAAGTGGGCAGGGGTGAGGTGGGTTCTAGGAGTCAGGTCAAGTAGTAGTCTGACTAGCTTGTTTTGAGATGTTTGTAATTTGTTTTTTAGTGCCTTTGAGGTGCTTTGGTACCATGAGGTGCAAGCATAGTCGTAGTACCCTTGAATGAGTGCTCCTGCTAGAGTCTTCAGGGTATTCTTGTTTACCAGAGAGGAGATCCGGTACAAGAATCGCGTTCGTTGGTTGACTTTTTTTATTACATTGGATGCCATTTTGTCACAGGAAAGATTAGCCTCTAGGATGGAACCCAGGTAGGTAATTTCATCTTTCCTTGTGATAATATTGTCACCCACTGTAACCGAGAAGCCGTCGGTCTTGCTGAGTTTGTTATTTGAACCGAAGAGAATGGACTCTGTTTTGCCCATGTGTAATGATAGTTTGTTGTCGGCGAGCCATATGCAGATTTTGCCTAGTTCCGAGCTGAGGGCTTTTTCAACCTGTAACTTGTTCTTGTCAGAGACCAGCAGGGCTGAGTCGTCCGCAAACAGGAACAAGTTGCAGTCACAAGCTGACGACATGTCATTTGCATAAATTAGGAATAGTAGCGGTCCTAGTATGCTTCCTTGTGGAACACCACAGCTCACTGTGAGGGGGGGGGATAGGGTACCGTTTACTTCCACCATCTGTTCCCTCCCCTCCAGGTAGGATTGTATCCAGCTCACTGATAAACTATCAAAACCAATTGCTTTTAGCTTGTCAATCAGAATGGTGTGATTGACAGTGTCGAAGGCCTTTTGTAGGTCCAGCATGACCATGCCGCAGTAGTTAGTCTAGTTACATGATTTGGCCCACTGGCCCATCCGTGTTATACGGCTCCAGGCCAAAAGGTCTGGGCTCTGTGAATGAATGTGGCCGAATTAAAGCCGTAATAACGTACTCAGTCGGTGGATCCGGTTAATACAATTTATTAACTCAAATACATTTTACTCAGAGATATATGGCTTGAATGGCTCCCACCAAACAACTAGCTATTGGAATCTGGAAGAAGAGAGCGATTCACAGAAAAGGGACCGTATTTATACCCAGGAGAGGGGAGGGGGGACACAATAAACTGGGGGCGTTTGGGGAGAGGGAGGAGACAATTTATGCGGGTGAACACCAGAAAGGCAGCTGGCCCAGATGGTATAACAGGACGTATACTTAAGTCCTGTGCTAACCAGCTAGCCCCAGTGTTCACCACCATATTCAATCTATCCCTGGCTGAGTCCGTGGTCCCTGCCTGCTTCAAGGTGTCCACCATAATCCCGGTACCAAAAAAATCCTCTCCAGCAGGTCTCAATGACTACAGACCGGTGGCACTCACCTCTGTGGTCATGAAATGTTTTGAGAGGATGGTTAAGGATTACATTTGTGCCTCCCTCCCCAGTGATATGGACCCTTTGCAATTTGCATACAGGTCAAACAGGTCCACTGACGATGTGGTCTCTCACGTACTTCACAACACCCTCTCTCACCTAGACAGCCAGAAGGGGGGCTATGTGAGACTGTTGTTCATTGACTATAGCTCAGCGTTCAACACCATAGTCCCCACCAGACTGGTGGACAAGCTGATCGAGCTGGGTATGAGCTCCGCTCTGAGCGCCTGGATACTGGACTTTCTGAGTGAAAGGCCCCAGGCGGTCACTCCGGTCAGGGTGGGGGGTCAGACTTCCAACACCATCACCCTGAGTATCGGGTCCCCCCAGGGCTGTGTCCTGAGCCCCCTGCTGTATTCACTCTACACACATGATTGTGTGGCCAGGTTCAGCTCCAACTCCATAGTGAAGTTTGCGGAAGTTTGCGGACACAGTGGTGGTGGGGCTTATCTCTGACGAGAAGGCCTACCGGGAGGAGGTTGATGTACTGGCACGCTGGTGTCGGGACAACAGCCTGCTCCTGAACATTGGTAAAACCAAGGAGCTGATCGTGGATTTTAGGAGAACACAGCAGGGAACACACACACACACCACTGTGGATAAACAGGGCTACCGTGGACAGGGTGAGCAGCTTTAAGTACCTGGGGGTCCACATCTCAGAGGATCTGACATGGACAACACACATAGACTCGTAAAAAAGGCGAAGCAGCGCCTCTACCACCTGAGACAATTAAGGAAGTTCAGAGTATCGGGGAAGATACTCCAGTCCTTCTACTCTGGAGCTGTAGAGAGCATCTTGACTGGAAACATCACTGCCTGGTAAATGTAAATGGCATGGAAACAGCAAGGCACAGGACAAGAAGGCCCTACAGAGAGTGGTGCGCTCAACTGAGCGTACTACGGGTATTGCACTACCACCCCTGCAGGACTTATATAACAAGAGGTGCAAATCCAGAGCCTGCAGAATAATGAAAGACCCTCACCACCCCAACAACAGCCTGTTCAAGCTGCTGCGGTCAGGCAAACGCCTGCGCACACCAGCAACTAGGACAGAGAGACTTCGGCTCAGCTTCTTCCCCCAGGCCATCAGAGTCTTGAACACTGAACTCTCCACACACAAGCACACATGAGCACACACACAACACACATACTGTATACCCTCACACACTAACAGTCACTTTAGCACGAACGCACACACACACATGCTGCACATGCTCACACCAAACGGTCACTTTACAAAATGAAAATGTCACTTTACTTTATAAAAAAAAAAAAAATAAAAAAAAATAAAGAACGGGAGTGGTTCTTGTATAGCAATAGATGGATATAGCAAGATAGCATAAGGATAGTATAACTGTATATTGTATAGTATAGTATTGTATAGTAGAAGAAGACAAGTCCTGTTATCGCCCACAGCTCCCTTAGACTACAAACCTCTCTAACTTCTACCATCACTTGTGGATGTGTGAAGTTGAACCAATGATGTCTGGTTTGATTGTGTAAGTAGATGGTCTGCCAGACTAGTGAGAATAGGGCATCCTTGAACACAGTAGGACTCTACCAAGCAGCAGTAGTCATGGGCCGATTAGTCTGACAGCCCAGGGTGAATGCTGTGATGACCTGACCAGGGAACCAGACATACTATGACTAGAGATGTTCCGATACCATTTTTTCCTACCCGATCCGATTCCGATACCTAAGCTTTGGGTATCGGCCGATACCGATACTGATCCAATACCAGTGCATACATAAAAATAATAATAAATAAAAATGTATTATGTAAACTATAAAACTAAATTAAAAATTTAAAAAATATTCAACATTCTCTTTTGAGACTCCGCCTCAGACTCTTATCCTTTGGCACTAAAAGCTAAACATTGTCACCGGTATGGCTCTCCGCATTATGTCATTATTTGCTTGCATGTGTGCGAGAGGTCGATCAGTGACGACACTTAGGTTAGCCACGTTAACGTGAGCTAGATGGAAAGAATGTAATGTTACTGGTGAAAAAGTGATTTACCTTGGAATACTCCTTTGCCAACTTGCTGTACTTTGCTTGCAGGTCTGCAGCCATTATTGCTGGATTATGAATAGTCCCAACTTTAGCCAAGGTAACGTTAAGCTAAAACTAGCTCTTCAGCTAATGCTAAATAACACCAGCAAGCGAACACATCAGAGCTCCCCGTCACACCGCTCTGTCATTTAAGAAAGTATCTGCTGTTAAAATGACAAACAGCATTGACACTTTAATTCACACGTTTGTTTTATAATGCTCACTCTCAGCAGGAGGATACCGCACGTGTTGTTGATAAATTACGTCATATGGTATCGGAGCATAGAATTGAAGCGTACTCGCCGATACCAGCATTTTAGGCTGTATCGGAGGCATTTCCGATACTGGTATCGGTATCGGAACAACGCTAACTATGACCCAGATATCCCCCTGTGGGTGACATATGGCATCGGTCTGGCTACCAATTACAGCAGAGCAGAATCCTTTTGTGGGTGGAATGGTGTCCTGTCTAAAAGCACACACAACTAAAGACACACACACACATACACACACACACATATATACCCAATCGTAGCTCTATTGACAAGCTTTGTATGTATATACAGCATTGCAATAATTAAATAGGACGAGTTATTGACTTAACCCTCAGAATGTGCTGCGGTTTGGTATAGAGCTTTGTATACAAAGCTCGTTGATAGAGCTAACCCAGTCAAAGAATAAACTCTTTCCACTTTCTTCTCTTCTATCTTCTTTCTTCTATCCTTCTATCTATTCTCTCTCCCTCTCCCCCTATCTCTCTCTTCACCCCCCCCTCTCCTCTATAGTAAACGGGGTGTCCAGTAGCCTGATCTCCACTCCCAAGTGCACCAAGTCCTCCAGCCCTTCGCCCACAAGCCCCCGTGCACCTCGCAGTTTCAAGGTGAGTCACTACATCACATCCGTAACACACTTGCTTTTTTAATCTCTGCCTTGTTGTACTGGAGTAGATCATCATGGGATAAATTGATGAGTCATGATCTCAGTGTCATGACTACTTTTTGAGGCATTTTGTCTGCGGGTATTTCCAGTTGATTCTTCAAATGCAAGTAAGTACATACGCTTACACACACATTGATTGATTGATTGATTGAAAAGTTTATTAACAGATTGCAGAATGGGTACAGTACAGTACATCTCAATACATACAATTGTTAAGGGGATGCAGACCAGAGAAAGACTTTCGTCTTGTTTCCACCAGGGTCCCCCATTTTCAATTCATCATAACATATGACATACATGACATACAGATAGACAGTACTGCTACATCTATACATTTATGACATATCAGATTTGCAAATACAGTACTGTTTGTGATACAAAAGTGTCCAGAAAAGGAGTGTATATACATTTGGCGTAGAAACTGTACATTGGAGGAGGTTGGTGGGGTGGGGTTGGGTGGGTTGGGTGAGGGCTGTACATTGGAGGTGGGGGGGGGGGGGAGGGGGGGGGGGGGGTTGGGTAGGGGACACACACACATTTTACACTGTACATTGGAATGTTGACAAAGCCTTACTTGGTCATTTACTGTACAACTAGGTTAGGACATTTGTAGGGGCCAGTTTCGAATTGCAGTCTCACGTAGGTGTTTTTTGAGAGTGTTTTTGAAGGTGGGTAGTGATTCACATTCCTTTACAGCTTTAGGCAGGGCGTTCCACATTGATGTGGCATAATTGCGAAACGTGTTTAGTCCCTTGTTTGAGCCGAATCTGGGTTTTACATGATTTGTGGAGCTCCCTCTGGTGTTGTGATCGTGGTATTCACTGACCTTTGGGAAGTATTTTGACATGTACATGGGTACACACACACACACACACACACACACACACACACACACACACACACACACAACACACACACACCACACACCACACACCACACACCACACACACACACACACCACACACACACACACACCCCTCCTCACAAATTATTCATTCACTTACTGCCATGATGGTTTTCACTGCACGGATGATAAGTCACTTAGCAGTGGGAGATCTATCGTGAGAACTTGGCACCCTGTACCTGCTGAAGGACGAGTGTATTTTAGGCCACATTCACCATTAACACAGTTATATAAATAACCTCTCACTTCTTTTCTTTCGGGGCCAAGCACTGCGATGGTGGAACTGTATCCTATTCAGAAGTGTTGTTCTGTCCATGTGGAGTGAATAACGTCTCTATTGGATCTCAACATTGGTCCTTGAGGGGGTCCCCGGCAAAATAAGGAACAATTGAATTCCAGTAATGTTTTATTTACAAGAAGTTATTGCAGCGAAAGAATATATGATTTTGCGCTCTCGTCTGTTATCTTATCTCTCTTATCTCTCCAGCTATAGTTTAGACCGTTATGGATAACTATCTTGGCTAAATTATATTTAACTAGAATGGGTGTTCATTGGAGCACATGTATCCATGGAATGCTATTGCTATAGGGAGGTGTAGTCTGACGTCACTGGTTGTTAGACACTTATAGTAAATATCTAAGCAAATTAACAAGGGGTAGATCATTTACAGTTTTTTTTGTAGATACAGTACTGAATTTTGCCATCCGGACACATGCAATATGAAATATGAATATAGAATATCAGGCCTATAAATGGCTTCATATGGTCATGTGATACATAATTTTTAAGGCCAAGACCTCCTCTGTCGGATTCCGGTGTTAAATCTGGATTTAGTACCACCAGGCACGCGATAGAGGGCAGTAAAGACCGTGAATGAAATCTACTGTAAGTACAGTTACTTTTGTATAATGGCGAGAGCTGCATAAAAAATCTACGGATTGAAAAGTGTTTCTTTTCTAGACGTTCACAGAAAGGTAAAGAAACAATATACATTGTATTTTATGGCAATAATGTTGAGGTTTGTTCCAACCGTGAGATATAAATACGACATTCACAATATTTGTCAGAACAAAACAGTTTGCCTTTGTTTGTCTGCGGCTGGTGTGAGCTGGGTAGTGTAGTTTTATGAAATTTAGACGTCCATCGAAAGCCCTGGGTCTCCTCTTTCTTAGGACTACAACGATTTCATGCCGGCTTCCTGTCCTCACGTCTAAATCATCTGTTTTCCGGTGCAATGTGTGGAGATTTTTACAAGCTCATATTTAGCTAATAACACCATTGCTAAACAAACATAGTGCTGAAAATACACTTTGACTAGGGTGCTCCAGTAGCACACCATGTTACCGCGCTCGCGCGGGACTCCGTGCTGCGTCACGGATCTGGTTGACTCCGAGTTCGATTCCCGGACCCGCCGTCATTTGCCGAATGTCTCCCCCTGCTCTCTCTCCCGTTTCACCCTGCAACTGTCGGTCATGCTTGACCAGGAAAGCGATAAACGCTAAAAAATAAAGTTAAAAAAAAAAAAAAAAAATTACACTTTGACTGCTGTTTTGATAGGGTTAGGGTCTTTACTCTTGGCTACATTTGAAACAGAAACACAACATCACTTAATACGGACTGTATTGATCTATCTGTGACGTGAAATAAATCTAGGCCCGGTACTGGTCGGGCTTAAGAGGTTAAACAACTAAAACCACACATTTTGCTGCACCCGCAAAGCATGCTGGGATGGAGGGAGTGGCCAACTGTCTGTAGTATTGTACTGTCTTTGTGCCGACCCCCTGCAGTAGTCTCGGTGGCAGCATTTGAAGCCATTGCCCTTTGGCGGTAAAAAGGTGTAGCATAACTACACAAAGGACTCAAAAGTCTGTCTCCAAAATAATTGAGAATGCTGGAAATGAATTCCCCCAAAATACTTCCCGTTGCATGACATATTCCCACATGCTCATCCTTGTGCCTCTATAACTTTCTGCGCCAAAGCACATACTGATCAGCCCTATAGTTTGCAATATATTGACACACACACACACACACACACACACACACACACACACACACACACACACACACACACACACACACACACACACACACACACACACACACACACACACATTTGAATACTTTATTTGGTTCCACAAATTATATTACATAAACAGGGAATCAAATGTATCGGGCCAAGCAGCACTGAACACTTTTTTTTCTATCCACTTTTTCTCCCATTTTCTATATTTTCTCCCATCCCAATTTCGTATCATCCAATTCAACCCTCCCCTGTCACGAACGCTGTTTCTTGCTTCCCACAAGCCGGCTGCAATGTGGACTAAGTCATACATAGCACAAGTCCCCTCCGGTACTTGAGGTAACAGCAGTCGCATCTTTTCACCTGCGCAGCTCGATCTCTCAGTGGCGAGGAGTAACGCGTGGGAGGCTCACGCTGCCCCCGACACCTCCTGATTCTACTGCGCAGGCGCACCAACCGACCTGTAGGAGTCGCTGTCCACAACGCCCGATCTCCACCCATCAGTTTCCCACCCCCTAATACGGCCAATGTGTATTAGTATGAACGACCAGCTAAACTGAAAGCAATGTGGAGCGCTGGGCTCGAACAGGCGAGCCCAGCGTCTCCGCATTCGTGGCGAGTGCCTTGCCCACTACGCCACGTAGCCGCCCTAGCAGCACTGAACACTTAAGGGTACACATAGCACCTCCTTCTCCATGTGGCTAAGCTGCCAATAGCTGTGACAGAGCAATATTTGGCAATTTGTTTGGCTTTTCTTTTAGACATTGCAGCAATTCTCAGACCGGTCATGGTGCATTTGTATACATGGCCAAGACTTATGTGTGCAATGGATTCTAGGTGTTGTGAATCCTGATGGTTTAAACAGAATGGACTGTGAGTTTGAGGATACCAAGTGGACAGATTGTATTTAGTGGGTAATACCTGCAGTCTTGCTTTGATGGTAAATTAAAAAACATCCTCACCAACAGCAGCGTTCTTAAACACTGAGTGTGAGACTGAGTGATCATTGCGAGTCTTGTCCATTTCAGCTGAACTCCAGTCCGGTTGCAGAGGTCATTGAGATCTGGCCAGTCAGACCAGACCCCAAAGTCCTTGGCCTGAGAGTCCAGTTTCCCAGAGTCTTTCCTCCTGAAGCAGAGGAAGTTATTCTGGTCTGCGCTGGCCAGGGGGATCTTCCTTCTGCGTAGATCCAGCAGGAGAGAGGCCCTGGCCATTTCTCTGATGGTGACATCATCATTATTAAGCATGTGGAGCAGGTGGGCTAGCCTGGTGGCTATGTAGGTCCACTCGACATTGGGGACTCCCAGCCCTCCCTCTCCACATGGGAGAAAGATCATGCCCCATGTGGAGTGTGTGTTGAGGCCTACCCACTTTCTGACCAGCTGAACAGTTTTGTTTGTCATTTCTCTCAGTGCCTTGAGGGGATGTGTACATTGGCAAAGAGATGTTGAATTTTAGCCAGAGCCACCTATCTCACAGCCTAAAACGTCATGAGGACGGGGAGGGGGGACAAGTCAATCAGGTGTAGACGATGGGAAAACTCTGTAGTGAGCTCCTCGACCTGCTCCCCCCACTCTCCAGCAATGTTAAACCTGTGGCCAAGGTATGGGTAGGTCTCATTACGGGAATACACCTTGATGGGTTGGCCCATTACAAGAAAGGAGGGGGGCTTGTCGTTCTTGGCCTTATATCAGCGGTTGCCTCCACTGCGGCGCTCATGGAGTACGGCGCACTTGGCTTGCTTCACCTCCAGCCCTGACCATTGGAGGAACTCATCAGTGCGTGCCAGCATGTTAATGATGACATCTTCCTGTCGTGATGACACCTGCACGTCGTCTGCGTATCCCTGAACAGGATTTGGGGATCGGACATGCAGAGGAGCGCACTGGTAAATCCACTTCATCCACTGGTTGAGTGCTAGGATGAAGTTCACGGCACTCCAGGGACAGCCAGTTTTTTATTCCCACCTTCAGTGCAATCGGCTCTGTGAGCTGCTGCCCACAGATAACTTGGATAATTGAACCTTGGTATACACTGGATACAATATTCACAAAAGGCTGAGGCAGGTGTATTTCCTCTAATGCTTTTAACATCACCTCATGGGAGAGTGTACCAAATGCGTCTCTAAAGTCCAAAAACACTGTGTAGAATCTGGATGATTCATGTTTAAAATCGTCGATTCCGGTTTTTAAGCAAAACCCATGTTCGTTCATTCCCTGTCTATTGATATAAGCTTTCTGATGGGGGCAGAGAATCCCTGTGTCCACCAGCCAGGGTAAGATGCGGGTGAGTAGACACTTCATAAAGACTTTATATAGTGGGCAATAGTGAAATGTCACGCCAAGTGGAAGGATCATCTGGGACATTTTCCTTTTTTGGTATTCTATGGATGAGGGCCCCTTTCCACGAATCAGGCACCTTCTCATTTATCAGGCAGGCATTGAAGTCAAGTCAAGTCAAGTCAGTTTTATTTATATAGCACATTTACAAATGACTAACAGCCAAACCAAAGTGCTTTACAACATGATAAAACACATACAATGCAATAAAATACACTAAAATTACAGAAAAAGGTAAAGTACAGTACATATAAGAAAGCAAGGGCAAAGTGCAATATAAAAAGAGACAGGGAAATTGGATAAAAAGTCCAGAGTGACAGTGGACGTCATGTGTAAATGCTAGGCTAGCTCTGGTCAAAGGCCAGGCAGAAGAGGTGTGTTTTGAGCAAGGATTTAAAAACCTCTAGGCTCTGGGCAGATCTTATGTGGGGGAGGCTGTTCCAGAGCCGGGGGGCAGCAGCAGCAAAGGCTCTATCTCCCCTAGTTTTAAGCCTGGTCCTAGGCACCTCCAGCAGCAGCTGGTCAGCAGACCTTAGGGCTCTGGATGGGGTGTGGTGATGCAGGAGCTCAGCTAAGTACAGTGGAGCCAGCCCGTGTAGATATGTGTGAGTGTCTGTGTTGACGTGGGCCTGGTAGCTCTCAACGTCTCATAGATGACCCCATCAGATCCGCTAGCCTTGTTATTGGGAAGAGAAGTCAGAACTGCATCCACCTCCTCTGTTGTAAAATCATGGGTATCTGGGAAATAGCCTGGCTCTATTTTGTCAATGAAATTGTACCAAGGGGGTGTAGCCAGGGGAGTGGCAGCGCTTGGTGCAGTTTGACATTTAGCTTTATAGTAGTCATTCACATTGACTGTATCACTAACAGTGGGGGGGAGTTTTGGGAAAATAGCTGTTATTCAAAATTATATTGATTGCCTTTGAGTTGCGGTGTTGCCAGAGGTATGCCAGCTTGTTCCTGGAAACTTTTCTTTTCTGCCGATGTGTCTCTGTCCCAGAGGCCCGCAACGCTGGTTGTATTCTCTCACGGATGAAGCAGAGCTGCGTTTCTATCCAATGTGTTAGAGAGTCAGGTGTAAGGTCCACTGGGAAATCGGCAGAGAGAGGGAATTTCTTCAGGATTCTGGCGACATATTTCAGAAGCCTGAATCCGTACGGACGCGCGTTTCGTTGCGTCGCGGAGAATATTCCATCATAAGAAAAAACGCTGATCAGAATTGACACCAGTCTGCCCCACTTCTCTGTGCCTCCGGGAGTAACAGCAAAGTTAGATCTTACCTGGAGCAGTTTTGTGTCCAGTGTCCCCCTGTACGCTCTTTCATGTCTCTGGAAAGTAATCCACTCGCAATCTGACATTGGTCGCACGTGTTGCTCGAAGTCTACATGAACATCTCCAGCCGGTGTTGGGCTCGGGTCGCAGAGGTTCAGGTGTTGTTTGTAGACTCGCCCGCTGTTCAGGGCTTGTTTAAACGCCAATCTTAGTGTGGTAACCTAGGCACATGTTTACCAAAAGCGTCCAGTGCATCTTATGTCCCAACTGCAATAACGATGGCAGTTACAACGGGTGTATGTGAGCTTAGATGTTAAAGATTGCGAGTGCATTCATCTCACCACTCACACGTGGCAGCTATGACACACACACACACGCACACGCACATGCACACACACACACACACACACACGCACGCACACACAGACGCTACTGAATGCATAATGTCCTGGATAGCCTCCGCCTACCGCAGACATAATAACAGATATCTTCTCAGATGGGGGTCCCTGGGACATACTCGTGATGTGGGGGTCCCTGGAACAGCCTCTTGTGATGTGGGGGTCCCTGGAACAGACTCTTGTGATGTGGGGGTCCCTGGAACAGACTCTTGTGATGTGGGGGTCCCTGGGACAGCCTCTTGTGATGTGGGGGTCCTTGGGACAGACTCTTGTGATGTGGGGGTCCTTGGGACAGACTCTTGTGATGTGGGGGTCCTTGGGACAGACTCTTGTGATGTGGGGGTCCTTGGGACAGACTCTTGTGATGTGGGGGTCCTTGGGACAGACTCTTGTGATGTGGGGGTCCCTGGAACAGACTCTTGTGATGTGGGGGTCCTTGGGACAGACTCTTGTGATGTGGGGGTCCCTGGAACAGACTCTTGTGATGTGGGGGTCCCTGGAACAGACTCGTGATGTGGGGGTCCCTGGAACAGACTCGTGATGTGGGGGTCCCTGGAACAGACTCGTGATGTGGGGGTCCTTGGGACACTGGAACAGACTCTTGTGATGTGGGGGTCCCTGGAACAGACTCTTGTGATGTGGGGGTCCCTGGAACAGACTCTTGTGATGTGGGGGTCCTTGGGACACTGGAACAGACTCTTGTGATGTGGGGGTCCCTGGAACAGACTCTTGTGATGTGGGGGTCCCTGGGACACTGGAACAGACTCTTGTGATGTGGGGGTCCCTGGGACACTGGAACAGACTCTTGTGATGTGGGGGTCCCTGGGACACTGGAACAGACTCTTGTGATGTGGGGGTCCCTGGGACACTGGAACAGACTCGTGATGTGGGGGTCCCTTCATCCTAATGATGAAGATCATCTCGTCATATCACCACATTGTCTTTTATTTTTATTTGACAATGTTCTTGGCATGAATTGAACCGAAGGATGCTTGTCCTCGCAGTGCCTCTGGATATGTGCGATGCTAATGCTGTAGGCAGCATTTCTCTTCTGTAGATCTCATTAAAAACAACCAAAGACAATAATACACAGTGTCACTGTCTAGTGGACACGAGCCCTGTGGTTTCATTGAGAATCCCATTATTTTATCAGTAGACATAACTTTTTGCCCTCATGTTCACAGTTGGTAATTAAAAGTTGTATATTGATCCCTGCATTCCACCTAATACGGTGCCATTAATCAAGGTTGTCAAATTGCTTAATTCACTTTTGTTTAAGCAAGAGGTAGTATCCAATCAAGCTTTACTGTTTACCTATTCTCTTTGCACAATGTCGCCCCCCCCCCCCCCCCCCCCCCCCCACTTTACTCCAGGGTTGCCATGGTGATACATGTATAGCTTTTATACCGAGATGCTCATCTCTGTTTTATTTGTCTTCTTCTTCTCTCAACCCCCCTCTCCTCTCCTCTCATCTCCTCTATTCTCCATCCTCTTCTCTCCTCCAGATCCTTCCTCCTCATCACTTCTCTGCCCCTAATGTCAATGGCGCCTCCAGCAACCACCAGGAGCAAACCAACCGCCTTAGCCCTGAGGGTATGTCATGTTTATTCTCTTCTCTTCTCTTCTCTTCTCTTCTCTTCTCTTCTCTTCTCTTCTCTTCTCTTCTCTTCTCTTCTCTTCTCTTCTTTTCTCTATTGTAGGTCATAGCAATAAACTAATAAAGACATTTTAAAAATCTAATTTTCGTCTTCTCTCCTTTCCTTTCTTCTCCTTTCCTTTTCTCCTCATCTCTTCTATTATTTTCTCCGCTCCTCTCCTCGTTCCTCCCCTCTCCTTTCCTTCCTCTCTCCCCTCCTCCTCTCGTGTGCCACGTGGCTGCCAGCTCCTCCCCCCCTCCCCAAAGCACATGGCCCTGACTACAGTCCCCATATCCCCCGACATTTAGTCAATGTGTTCCACCATATCCCCAGATTCATGGGACAGATTACACAGATTGCGTACCTAACGACAACAACAACAACATAACAACAACAGCAATATCCCTGCGCACACAGAGCGACGCTGAGAGCGTGTTGTGGGTGAATAAGTGTGTAGTATAACTAGAGCTGTGTGAACAGTGTGACTTGACTAAATGCCCTTGGGCAATGTGTCTACATTAATGTACCGCTCTGAATGCTGCAGGAAGAGCGAGAGCCTTTTCTTCTGCATAATGATGAGATGTGCTACATTAATAGAAGCAGGCAGTATTTACACTGCAAGGTCTCTCTCTTGACAAAGCAACCTTGTGCAGTCACTCTATTTTGCCACAGTGCTACTTGAATCGTTGGTCAAGATGATGTTGCACAGTGTGTTCAGAGGGCTGATCCCTGGCTGAAATGGATATTGGAGAATTTCTCCTAATACTAAAATCTGAAGTCATGTGTAGAATGCCAAAGATCTAAGTAAAGTGACAGATTTTCAGCTTTTTGT
Source organism: Notolepis coatsorum (assembly GCF_963971535.1). Taxonomy (NCBI): domain Eukaryota; kingdom Metazoa; phylum Chordata; class Actinopteri; order Aulopiformes; family Paralepididae; genus Notolepis; species Notolepis coatsorum. Next base: position 70,054,261 of record NC_140171.1, read on the forward strand.
TTTCATACTGTAACAATGTTAGATCTTTCTAATTGAGGGGGGGAAATAGATTAGGTGTTAATAATTTTGTTCAATGACCCAAACTTGATGGTCTAAGATTATATTGTTGAGTAAAACAAACGAGTCAGATCAGCACCCAATACAAGTTTAGTACTTGGAATAGGTATGATGGGGTGACCAAGGTAGTACCCCCCCCCCCCCCCCCCCCCACTAGTGTTTCCTGTTTTAACCCATACCTCTTCCCTGTGCAGTTAACGGCAACCAATCCGCCTCCACCATCTTCGACAAATATATGGTCGGCAAGGTCATTGGAGATGGGAACTTTGCTGTGGTCAAAGAGTGCGTGGACAGGTGGGTGAAACATACTGACGACGTGTGAACAGGTTCCTCTACAGCTGTATCATTAACGCAGCATCGTGACCTCATTACTCATTACTCCCACTATCAGAAGAGACAAGAACATAGATGAGAAACGTTGGACGAACTTGTGTTGTACAACTCCCCAACGTCAAGGGAATGAAAACAAATAGTGTTGTTTTGTATGTTGTGTTGTTCCAACAGATAAGGACTTTATATTATCACACAGCAGCTCCTCAGTCTGTGTTTTTAAAGGCACAGTGACACACGTTTTGTGTGTGTATGTGTGTGTGTGTGAGTTTTCTTATCCTTGTGGGGACCAAATGGTGAGACCCCATAAGGATATGGGGTTATTTTAGGGTTAGGGTTACATTACGGTTAGGGTAAAGGGTTATGGAATGACTGTAAGTGAATGTCCCCTAAGGCTTGGTAATGTGTGTGTGTGTGTGTGTGTGTGTGTGTGTTTGTGTGCATGCACCGGTGTAAAGTAACAACATGGAAGTACTTTGTTACAAGTTTCTTTAATAGTTGTCATACAGAAGTACAGAATACTTTTATACAAAATGCTTCTTACTGTTACGCTCCAGAGACTGTGCTAGACAAGATAAGTATGAAATAAAATAGTATAGCATGTAAAAATAGAAGTAAAAATAGAAGTCACAGTGTTCAGTATATACATGTACAATGTTCGATGCAGAATAGAAGTAACTGAGTTACCATACAATATACAATATACTATGCAATGTACTAATATACAATACTATATAGTGCAAAGCAGAAATGGGATGAGGTACAATTTAGGTACAGTTTACAGTAAGGTGTACAGGTTGTAGTGCAAATCATTTACCAATAAATATAAAGTGTGTTTAGGTGTTCTAAAGTGTGGAGAGTGGGTGCTGCAGTGTGTTGTTTGTTTAAAGTGAGTGTGTGTGTGTGGATGTGTGTGCTGTGTGCATTTGATGGTTGTTGCATAGTGTTTATTGTTCGTTGAGCAGCCTGATGGCCTGGGGATAGAAGCTTCTTCTGAGTCTTTCTGTGCTTGCCATGAGACTCCGGTATCGCTTGCCTGACCGCAGCAGTTCAAAGAGGCAGTTCTTTGGGTGGCTGGAGTCCTTGATGATTCTCTTAGCCTTACCCCTTCACCGCTTGTTGTAAATGTTCTGGAGGGTGGGAAGCCCCCTCCAATTGTGCGTTTGGCTGAACGTGTCACTCTCTGTAGTCTGCTTCGGTCTTGTGCGGTGCTATTCCCAAACCAGGAGGTGATATTGCCAGTCAGGATGCTCTCTATTGTACATGAGTAGAAGTTCTTAAGGATCTTCTGACTGACTTGGAACTTCCTTAGGCGCCTGAGGAAGTAGAGGCGTTGTCGTGCCTTCTTCACAACACTGTCAATGTGTGTGGTCCATGTCAAGTCCTCGGATATGTGGGCTCTGAGGTACTTAAAACTGTTCACTCTCTCAACCGGTGCCCCGTCGATGCTGAGGGGGCTGTAGTCCCTGACCCCCGACCTCCTAAAGTCCACAATCATCTCCTTTGTTTTGCTGACGTTCAGGGAGAGGCTGTTCTCCTGGCACCATCCCGCCAGGACCTTGACCTCTTCCAGGTAGGCCCTCTCGTCGTTTGCAGAGATCAGGCCCACCACTACTGTGTCGTCAGCAAATTTGATGATTGTGTTGTTATTCCGCTGAGCCACACAGTCATGTGTGTACAGGGAGTAGAGGAGGGGACTCAGAACACAGCCCTGGGGGGCCCCTATGTTGAGGGTGATGGATGAGGAGGTGCAGTTGCCTGCTCTCACCACCTGGGGTCTGCCCGTCAGGAAGTCCAAGACCCACAATACTTTAAGTAGTTTTGGCAGCATCTATACTTTACTTTGTTACAATACTTTAAGTAGTTTTGGCAGCATCTATACTTTACTTTGTTACAGTACTTTAAGTAGTTTTGGCAGCATCTATACTTTACTTTGTTACAGTACTTTAAGTAGTTTTGGCAGCATCTATACTTTACTTTGTTACAATACTTTAAGTAGTTTTGGCAGCATCTATACTTTACTTTGTTACAGTACTTTAAGTAGTTTTGGCAGCATCTATACTTTACTTTGTTACAATACTTTAAGTAGTTTTGGCAGCATCTATACTTTACTTTGTTACAATACTTTAAGTAGTTTTGGCAGCATCTATACTTTACTTTGTTACAGTACTTTAAGTCGTTTTGGCAGCATCTATACTTTACTTGAGGTTTTATATTATTACTTATATGTGATATGAGCTCCAGGCAACACGGAACACACTATTCAGCTGCACTTCCTTCCAACTTATTATGGTGCCTGCAGGGTGCTAGTGTCCTACCGCTCATAGGTTATTATTGATCATCATGTTTAGGGTAGTTGGAAGTTATTCAGAAGAAAGCTTTAGGAGTGAAGCACATCTAAAATCATCTGCATGGTTACTGTAATGATTTCCATTTCCAAAAATCCAAATTGACAAAAAAAATTCAAAGGTATTTGATTAAAATGTCAGTATATTGTCAGTGTATTGTCAAGCGTATTGTCAGTGTATTGTTAATGTATTGTCAGTATATTGTTAATGTATTGTCAGTATATTGTTAATGTATTGTCAGTGTATTGTTAATGTATTGTCAGTATATTGTTAATGTATTGTCAGTGTATTGTTAATGTATTGTTTCTGTTTAGGTCCACAGGCAAAGAATATGCACTGAAGATAATTGACAAGGCCAAATGCAGTGGAAAGGTGTGTCACTCACACACACACACACACACACACACACACACACACACACACACACACACACACACACACACACACACACACACACACACACACACACACACACACACACACACACACACACACACACAGTACATTATTTACAGCCATGAACAGGGTGTGTATTACTGATCTTTTTGATGCTCTTATCTCAAATTATTAGATTAGACTGCCAATGCTTTATTCATTACCTGCCCCATATAAGCCACCCTGGAACACACACGCACGCACGCACACACACACACACAATGCGATGGCTAAAGCCTGGATACAGAGCATCATCATTCAAACTAAATCAATATTGAGTTTTTCTTCTCTCTAGAATATTACTGTATATGGGATGAAAGTCAGCAATATTAAAATGTCTGTATTACTTTGATGTGCATATTTGCATGTGTACAACATCTACTTAAATACTGTACTGTAAAATGTATGACTAACGGTATGTTTATGTGTATATGTCCGTCTGTCTATCTGTGTGTCTACCTGTCTGTCTGTCCCTCCAGGAGCACCTGATAGAGAACGAGGTGTCTGTGCTGCGTAGAGTGAAGCACCCCAACATCATCCTGCTGCTGGAGGAGGTGGACACGCCCTCTGAGCTCTACCTGGTCATGGAACTGGTCAAGGTACCGGCTACACTGTCTACTCAACTCAGATTAGAGAACATTTCATTCAACACTGCTCTTCATCATCACAACACAATGCTCACTAGTGCATAATGTTAAAGGAACACGCCAACATTTGGGGAAATTAGCTTACTGTCTTCTCCAGAGAGAGACAAGAAGATAGATACCAGTTTCCTCTCTGTGCGTTCAGTAGAAAGCTATCTGGCTGCACGCTAGCCTAGCTTAGCACAATGAATGGAAGCGGTCGGTGACAGCACAGGTAACCTAGGCCTTGTCCAACACCTCTCCCGAAGGCTACCTGTCACTGTCCGCTTCCATTCATTGTGCTAAGCTAGGCTAACATGCAGCCAGATAGCTTTCTACTGAACGCACAGAGAGGAGACTGGTATCTATCTTCTTGTCTCTCTGGAGGAGACGGTACGCTAATTTCCCAAAATGTTGACTTGTTCCTTTAACTATAAAAATACAAAAACTGTAATTCTACTCACAATTAGCAGCGAGTGAAACGTTCTGTCAACATCATCATTCCATTCCTCTTGACACTTTTAGTTGTGTCTTGCATGGAGCTCACTTCCCCTGGTCTGTGTTCTGATCACGCATCTTTGAGTGTGGAAATAAGAGATTTTCACAAGTCGAATAAGGCCAAATTATACTCCATCTATATATGATATGTGTACATTTGTATGTGACTTGAACTTGATGAGACTAGCAGATTATAGAGGGACAGTCATACTGTAGTGTGATGTAGTAACTAAGGACACTGTTTTGCTGCAGGGAGGAGACCTGTTTGATGCCATCACCTCCTCCACTAAATACACCGAGAGAGATGCCAGCATCATGGTCTACAACCTGGCAGGAGCCCTGAAGTACCTGCACTGTATGAACATTGTTCATAGAGACATCAAGCCTGAGAACCTGCTGGTACATACAGTACATACAGTACACACACACACACACACACACACACACACACACACACACACACACACACACACACACACACACACACACACACAGTACATTATTTACAGCCATGAACAGGGTGTGTATTACTGATCTTTTTGATGCTCTTATCTCAGATTATTATATTAGACTGCCAATGCTTTATTCATTACCTGCCCCATATAAGCCACCCTGGAACACGCACGCACGCACACACACAATGCGATGTGTACACACACACTTGCTGCCACTCTATGTGTGTGTCTTTCAGGTGTTTGAGTACCCAGACGGCACCAAATCCCTGAAGCTGGGGGACTTTGGCCTGGCCACCGTGGTGGAGGGCCCCCTGTACACAGTGTGTGGAACCCCCACATACGTGGCCCCTGAGATCATCACTGAGTCTGGGTGAGCTGGCTCTATATATATTTTTTTTATTTATTATTATTATTTTTTTTTTTATTATATATATTTTTTGATGTATTTTAAAATGTGTTCTTAATTATTCTGATTGTCTGATGTCTTTATATGTATGAAGACACTGTGCCACTTGTGTATGTAACATCTCGACGGCACTGTAAATGAGTTTAATTACTCAGTGTATTATCGAGTATAAATAAAGATTGAATAAGTCCTCGCTGAGTCTGGGTGGCTCTGTTGTTTATGTCCTCGCTGAGTCTGGGTGGCTCTGTTGTTTATATCATCACTGAGTCTGGGTGGCTCTGTTGTTTATATCATCACTGAGTCTTGGTGGCTCTGTTGTTTATATCATCACTGAGTCTGGGTGGCTCTGTTATTTATATCATCACTGAATCTGGGTGGCTCTGTTGTTTATATCATCACTGAGTCTTGGTGGCTCTGTTGTTTATATCATCACTGAGTCTGGGTGAGCTGGCTCTGTTGTGTAGCTTGGTGTTTTAGACAGATCTTCACACCTTTGGTGGGGAATAAAAACGAAAATAACGAAAACCCATCTTTTCAGACATTATGTGTGAATTGCTGGAGGAACCATCTGTTTAGATCTGGCACAGTGTGCTGCAGGACTGGGAGGTATAATGAATATTAAAGTATACCTCCATGGATTTGTACTATAACAACGTCAACAATACAAATGATACAATTATATATGTAATTTTTAATTAAGCTAAAACATTTTCCTTGCAGCAGTATCACAAAATTGTCACAAAAAGAAAAGACAAATTGTCACAAAAAGAATACACCAAAAAGATGTCAATCACTGTCATTTGCAATGGAAAGCACAAATACTGTAAAATATTTGTACAATGTCAAAAAGAACAAAGATATTTTCACTGTGTTGCTGTGTCAAAGATTGACTTTTTTTGCCTACTGAAGGCCTCTGTGGTTTGAGAGGAGATCAGCTGTAATTTGATATTCCATGAGTCTTTCCCTGAAAGAAGCAACATAGGTGGTAGTAGTGGTGGTATTTATAGACAGTTTTTACTGGAATTATGTTGCTGGGGAACAGTTTGGACCCAAGTGTATTTCCTGTCAACTATTTAATCTGTCTGTGTCTCTCCACAGCTATGGTCTGAAGGTGGATATCTGGGCAGCTGGAGTTATCACCTATATCCTCCTGTGTGGCTTTCCTCCCTTCAGAAGGTGTGTGTGTGTGTGTGTGTGTGCGTGTGCGTGTGCGTGTGAGAGAGAGAGAGAGAGAGAGAGAGGGGGTAATTTGGTTCCAGCAGCTCTAACCTGAGTCACCGTTATATTCTCTGTTCTAAGCCTGCTTTCATATCCAAACAGCTTCTATTTAGATGCTTGTATTATGACGGCAGGTCACATTTTAAGCATCTGCTTTGTATACATTTTTCCCTGAGGAAGAGGAAAAGACTAGTTAATGATGTTCTATTATCATTGGATTTTTCAAGCAGTGGATGCAGTTCTGTATCACACTAGCTCCCGCTCAGCGTCTCATTGCATATATCTCGCTTCAGCATATATACACTGAATACATTTCAAAATGTACCTTTAAATGCCAGCATTCATCTGGCCACACCCCCATCCGCTTACCTATGTTGTTTACCATGTACCATGTTTAAAGGAAGCGCCAGTGACATCAGCGAGTACGCTGATACCGTTGTGAGTTACATAACAACAGTGGCAGACGGTATTGTCCTCACAAAGAAGGCGCAGGTTTTCCCAAACCAGAAACCTTGGGTGGACAGCACTATAAAAGCAGCCCTGAACTCACGCACCACGGCTTACAACCTGGGCAGAGAGTCAGGAAATATGGAAGAGTACAAGGCTTCAGTCTACACTCTGCGCAAGGCTGTTAAACTTGCTAAGAGGACATATGCTGAGAAACTGGAGACACAAATGGCACAAAACGACACAAGAGGCTTGTGGAGGGGACTGAAGACAATAACTGACTACAAAGTCAGCGCCCCCTCAATGGGGAGCGACGACGCCTCTCTCGCGGACAAACTCAACTCCTTCTACACTCGGTTCGGTGTAGACAGTGTCGCCGCTAGCCCTCTGGCTAGTGACGTCACTGGCGCACCGGCTGTTGTGGAGGGGGGGGGCAACCGCGGGGGGGGCGGGGGCGCTCTCTCGTTGTCGGAACACAGTGTGAGAAGAGCATTTATGCAGGTGAACACCAGGAAGGCTGCGGGCCCAGATGGTATAACAGGACGCATACTTAAGTCCTGTGCAAACCAGCTTGCCCCGGTGTTCACCGCCATATTTAATCAATCCCTGGCGGAGTCAGTAGTCCCTGCCTGCTTCAAGATGTCTACCATCATCCCTGTACCGAAGAAACCCTCCCCAACATGTCCAAATGACTACAGACCGGTGGCACTCACCTCTGTGGTCATGAAATGTTTCGAGAGGCTGGTCAAGGACCACATTTGTGCCTCTCTCCCCAGTGATATGGACCCTATGCAATTTGCATACAGGACAAACAGGTCCACTGACGACGCGGTCTCCCAGGTACTGCACAGCACTCTCTCCCACCTTGACCGTCAGAAGGGGGGCTATGTGAGACTGTTGTTCATTGACTACAGCTCAGCGTTCAACACCATAGTCCCCACCAGACTGGTGGACAAGCTGATCGAGCTAGGTCTGAGCTCCGCCCTGAGCGCCTGGGTACTGGACTTTCTGAGTGAAAGACCCCAGGCGGTCAGGGTGGGGGGTCAGACCTCCAACACCATCACCCTGAGCATCGGGTCCCCCCAGGGCTGTGTTCTAAGCCCCCTGCTGTACTCACTCTACACACACGATTGTGTGGCCAAGTTCAGCTCCAACTCCATAGTGAAGTTCGCCGACGACACGGTGGTGGTGGGGCTGATCTCGGACAACGACGAGAAGGCCTACCGAGAGGAGGTTGAGGTACTGGAACGTTGGTGCCAGGACAACAGCCTGCTCCTGAACATTGGTAAAACCAAGGAGCTGATCGTGGATTATAGGAGAGGACAGCAGGAGACACACACACCACTGATGATTAACGGGGCTACCGTGGACAGGGTGAGCAGCTTCAAGTACCTGGGGGTCCACATCTCAGAGGATCTGACATGGTCAACACACATAGACACAGTAGTAAAGAAAGCGAAGCAGCGCCTCTACCACCTGAGACAGTTAAGGAAGTTCAGAGTATCGGGGAAGATACTCCAGTCCTTCTACTCAGGAGCTGTAGAGAGCATCTTGACCGGAAACATCACTGCCTGGTATGGGAACAGCACGGCACAGGACAAGAAGGCCCTACAGAGAGTGGTGCGCTCAGCCGAGCGTACCACGGGTATTGCGCTACCTCCCCTGCAGGCTCTATACAACAAGAGGTGCAAATCCAGAGCCTGCAGGATAATGAAAGACCCCCACCACCCCAATAACAGCCTGTTCCAGCTGCTGAGGCAAGCGTTACTCAATTAATATCTAAGTTCCTTTCTTTGCTCAGAGCGTGCCGAGTTGTACCCATTCTGCGGTCTGTTAATAAAGTTTTCAATCAGACAAGTGTATAGAACGAAGGGCTTTTATTATAACATTTCGTTGCAGTAAAATCATTATGCCTCGTTCCCTGAGGAGCGACGGCGTCGGTAATCCACTCCGGTCTCCGGTGGGAGCTAACGTACTATTAGCCGTGTTGTGATGGCTGAGATTCAGGAAGTAAAAGCGCTGCAAGATGCTCCAAGCATGTGACGCGTATCTCTTCTGACCAATCAGTGGTCTGCAGTGTTTCATGTGACTTTTCTGGTACCCAATAGGGTCGCTTGGAATCTCGACAGAGAAGTAGGGTATATCTGCAGAGCCGCAAGCCCAACGAGAGCGTAATAATAATAATAATAATATATTAAAAAACAGCTGTGATGCCGGTATTCAGCCCAACGCTGCGGTGGGCATGATGTAACAGCGATACCGCGGTAATACCGATACCGCGGCAGCTCTAGCGGCGCCGCTGGCCGGGTCGGCAACACAGAATGGCTGTGTTTACTACGGTGCCTTGAGACTGCACTTCGTTGATCTACGCTCCGGGTAGGCAAGGTTTGGCCAGACCGTATACACTTCTTCTGGCTTTCCCTTCTAAATGTTTTGTAAATAACGATGTTTTCCAAAACGAGTGTTGTTGCACTACATTTAGGATACGACGCGAGTTATGTGTGAATTGTCTTGTCACTGGTATTTAGCTTCTCCATGCAAATCGGGTTGTTGTTACAGATGTGAAAATGATCTGGTTTGTTGTGTTGAGAAACATCATGTGTGTTTATATGTACCGTGTACTCACAACTAAGGGGGTTAACTAACCTATAAAGCTATGCTTAGTGACAAATGAGTAAAGAATGATTCTTTTCTCAGCCTGTAATGACAATGAACAGTGTGTTCACATATTAACAGGTTTTCCTGTTTTAACTGGCCGTATTAAGGGTAAAGTAGGAGGATTGTGTTTCCCCCCGGTTCCCTGGGGACTTCCTCATCCTCCTATCAGACATGTTGTTGCACTACATTGTGTCACTGTGTGGTAGGGATGCGATGTAACCCTTAGCTTGATTGCTGAGGTTGTGCTACAACTGCTGGAGAAACTTTATTTTCCTAAAAGAAAAGATTGTTTGATCGCTTTCGTGTGTGCTTAGCAAGGCCTGTGGCCGATACTAATCGAGAATTATGTATTCTCTCATTATGAAAAACGGCGTTCCTCTGTAGAGTGTTTTTGCCATTTTTTGTAGGTGATGATGGGTTGTGTGTGTCATGTGACCTACAACTGGGTTGGACTGGCCACAGAAGCACATGTGTAAGTTTGGTACCGGGGCTCTTGAAGAGCCCTCTCTATTCTGTGTTTTTTCCTTAGTAAAAATCAGATAGCAGGTTAGCTCATGCGCTGTGTGAAGCTGTCAGACGCTTCATGGAGCTGACTATGACTGTGTCATACTCTCTTTTTGTCATTACATCGTATCATGGGTGTGGGGTCGTAAAGGGGTGAACTGGTAACCTTTCCTCCCCCCTTTTTTCTGTTGGTCAGGGGTAAACCCCCTGTCCTTCAAGGTTCCTGTCACGTTGCGGTTCGGCACGTTACAGGGTGAGGGGGGGGGGGGGGGGGAGTTTCCTGGTCCCACGGCCTGGAATATTGGGCGTGTGCACCGCAGAAATTCCCCCGCCATAGAGTACGTCACCGTGCGTGTCTCTGTTGGTAGGACTTCCGTGTGCTGTTCAGGTCCATGTGATGGATCTGTTTTGGGGGGGTGGTCAGGGCTCCTCCTCACCAAGCTCCTATTCGGTCTTTCTGTGAGTTGGGAATCCTCCTTCCATGTGAGGGAGCCTCCTTCAGAGTACAGAGCCTCCTCCTCAGATTGTCAAGGTGAGTGGACCCTCAAGAAGGAGTCCTACTCTATTGTGTATGTATTCGATTCAATTCGATTATTGAGTGTGTATGGGTTCAGTGCCTCCTCCCCGGAGAGCCCTAAAACCAATTTTTTACATGGCTCAAGGTGCAATATATTCTTTTCAATCTGTACAGCTCGCGTGGGAAGTCTCTCTGGGGATTCCCGTCTACTTCCTATGGGAGGGTGGTGGGATGTAAAAATGTGAACAATTTTTACCCCCGGCTGTGTAGACTGGGATACATACTGTTGGTGCTTCCTGCTTTTCTATTAAAAAGAGTTGGAGTTAGGAAGTGTCACACCCCTCTTGTCGTTCCCCTGGGCGCCTTGGGGATTCAATGACAGGTCTAAATAGCCTGTTCATTGATGTGGGTGTGTCCCGACGCACGTATAGTGCTAGCTCGGGGTGTTCTGTAAACAGGCGACTGACTGGCACGCCTTGGTTGCTTGAGGTTAAAACGGCGTTTTTATAAAGCAACTGGGATGGAGGCTTTTCCTCTTCCGACGACCAAATCCGACGACCTGGTTTGGTTATCGACGGATTCTCGTTCATATCTGGGGGATGATGACGGAATGGATCTGAACATATGTAGAGGGGTCTCACGCCCTGGGGGTGGGCCACCGGGCGCGGTTCGCCCGAACGTCTGGGTGGCGTCTTCTTTTCATGTTTAAGATCAACACGCATATCTGCCCCTTCTCCTGGAGTAGGCATGTCGGCGTGGTTAGGGCACGGGACTGGTTCTGGTCACGCTGGTCCGGATCAGTTGAACCCGTTGTCCGCCGGGGATGCAGATCTGCTGTTCTGGTACCCTGAGGGACTTGGGGTTTTTTCAGGGGGAAAAATGCCAGGTCGGTCCGGGTGTCACAGGGTTAAGCACTATGGAGACCCTGGTTGGGTACGTTTTTTACTCAGCACTGTCGTAATGGCTTACGGCCATGCCAACCTGTACACGCTCGATCTCGTCAGATCTCGGCCGCTACACAGGTTGGTCCTGGTTAGTACTTGGTTGGGAGACCGCCTGGGAATACCAAGTACGGTGTGCTTGGGGCTGGTTCTCCATTCTTTTTCGCTCCTCTCTCACGCATGGCGAAGAGGGGCCTGTTGGGGTGGTCTTTGACCTCCTCTGGTGACCCTGTACTTCCCGTATCGCCGGGCCCGGTCCGAAGTAATGTTTCGTCGACCCATAGGCCTGGGTTAACCCTTTTTTGAAAAACTGAAACACTTGTACTGCGGTATAGCCGATGTATACCCGCAGGTGTGTTTTGGAGTTTTTTCTTGAGGGGTTATAGGAACAACCACCGCATTGAGTAACACCAAGGTGGTTGATTCCCTGGTGTGTTGGAGCAGTGTCAACTCCCGGGTTCACCGGTTGAGGGTGCCCCTGCACGTTCATGACGTCTGCCAATCGTGTCAGCCTTCTCTGCCTCAACCCCTCTGGGTGGGTTTTTTTTAATGGAGGCTTGGTCATGCAACACCGCCAGCTTACGCCCCTTCCGCCGGGGCGGCTGTGTTCAGCTGTCTCCTCTGGCGCCTGTCTCGTCCGCAGTCTCCAGGCTAGGGTTAACAGCCTGTTGCCTGGTTTTTCCCCGGTGCGCTGCCTGCTTCCGTTGGTTAACCTTTTTTGTGTGCTTACGGCCATGCTGACTGCCTGTTCTGCAGGGTCAGTGTGCCAGGCGGTGTACTATTGGGGGGACAGGGCCCGCTCGGCTGAGGGGCCTTTGTCCGAATACGCTGGCGATGTGGGGGGCGGGGTCACTAAGTGCCCACCTGGTGGGGTCTTAATGCTGGCATCATGGACTTCTCCGGGCCCCCGTTCCAGGGGGTCCAGTCCCTTTGGTGGGTCTGGGTCTTCCTTCGCGCTCCGCTGCTACGGCCTTGCCACGGGGTTGGGTTTGCCCTTGACCCCGTGATTCTGGGGGCAGTAACGAGGTTGTTTCCTCCGTTCGTTCCCGGGTGGCATGCGGGTTGTGCGTGTGTGTAGTCGTGGGGTCAAGCCACGGTCTGCTCACCCTGTGCGTTGAGTTGCTTGAGTGCCTCTTCGCACGGTCGGGTCCGTCGCCCTCCCGGGAAACCTCTAATAGGGGGGGTGCCCTCCATTAAGGGGGGTCGGGGGGGCTCGGCCCTCCCTGTTCTGATGGTTGTGGGGGGCCTTCAGCGGGGTGTATTTGTCGAGCTTCTAGCTCCCGCTCAGCTCCTATTATGCAATGAGACGCTGAGCGGGAGCTAGTGTGATACAGAACGTTAGGTTATGACTATAACCAAGTTCTGTTAACACTAGTGGACGCTCAGCGTCTAGACGCCGCTGCAGCCCTTGATTTTTCATTGTGGTGAAATTTGTTGGGAAGGAGATGAGTGTGTGGCACCACCCCTGCTTATATAGGTAAGCGGATGGGGGTGTGGCCAGATGAATGCTGGCATTTAAAGGTACATTTTGAAATGTATTCAGTGTATATATGCTGAAGCGAGATATATGCAATGAGACGCTGAGCGTCCACTAGTGTTAACAGAACTTGGTTATAGTCATAACCTAACGTTTTCTAGCACTACTGCAACTGTAGATAGAATGTAGGAGACTCTTAGATATCATATTAAACCATATAGTTTGCTTTATGTATCCTATGCAGTAGTGTTTCTTAAAATTACATGACATGTTGGAACATTCTAGAAACCAACATTGCGTTACTAATATTAAACTATGCATTATAAGGATTAACAGCCACCCTCTCATTATTCCACGTTTCATATTCATGAAATGCGAACACACTTGCTGTGTTATTGTTGTCACATGAGTGATCTTAGCATAAACACTCCCAGATGATTAGTTATAGTGTTGATAACTAATCATTGAGTTGAGTTATTAGTCTTGAGACTTAGTGGTATGTGTCCCATATATTCAGTGTATATTTAGAGCACTTTTCTGGCTAATGTCCAACGGCTGCATTATGTGTCCTTGACTCTTTTGCTCTCAAAATGAGAGTGCAGGCTATTTCTTTTTGGCAGGCAAAATTCAGCAATGCAGTATAATCACTATGCGGGAGTGCATTGTGTGTTCAGGGCCCACACACATAACTGTTATTAATGTTGCATTCTCTCTCTCTCTCTCTCTCTCTCTCTCTCTCTCTCTCTCTCTCTCTCTCTCTCTCTCTCTCTCTCTCTCTCTCTCTCTCTCTCTCTCTCTCTCTCTATCTCTCCCCCTCCCCTCTCTCTGTAGTGAGAGTAACCTACAGGAGGACCTGTTTGATCAGATCTTGGTGGGGAGACTGGAATTCCCCAGTCCTTACTGGGACAACATCACTGACTCAGTCAAGGTCAGGACCATCGCTCGCGTGTGCATTTAACTCTAACAGACACACACACACACACACAAACGTGTGCAAATATATGGAGGGCCAAAGCCTCTTCATAATCTGTGCCACACACCCCTATCTGTTCCCTGACTAAGAGCAGCAGTCCCTGACCTTTACACAGTGTGATCCAGTGACAGGCCCTGGTTACCCTGCCAGACAAACCTGTACTTAACCATCGCTGTGCCTCCCTTACTTTAAACAAGGCTAGTATTAAACATCTCACAGCCTGAAACTGCCTGCTCTGAAAGCAACACCCCCAGCTGTGTGTGTGTGTGTGTGTGTGTGTGTGTGTGTGTGTGTGTGTGTGTGTGTGTGTGTGTGTGTGTGTGTGTGTGTGTGTGTGTGTGTGTGTGTGTGTGTGTGTGTGTGTGTGTGTGTGTGTGTGTGTGTGTGTGTGTGTGTGTGTGTGTGTGTGTGTGTGTGTGTGTGTGTGTGTGTGTGTGTGTGTGTGTGTGTGTGGGAGGGGGGGGTGGGTGGGTGGAGGGGGGGGGTCTATATGTATGCATGAGTATGTTTGCTGTCTCTTAACTTTGGCTACAGTAATAGCAATCTGATCAACTTGTACATGTCAGTATGACACAGGAACAAGCTGTGCCTGTGGAATTAAATACAGTGGTGTAGCCAAGGATACATACTGTACAGACTATATTCTCCTCCTCTTCCTCCTCCTCCTCAGCAGTAGACCACCTCCTCAGCTACCATGACACTACTGTTTAAAAGGTCTTTAGTTATCATCCTAAACTGTTTTGTTGTGTGTGTTTTTCATAGGAGCTCATAGGAAAGATGCTACAAGTCAACGTAGAGGCTCGCTACACGGCACAGGACATACTCTCACACCCTTGGGTCACGGTAACCTATGGCACCCAACACGTGTCGTGTGTGTGTGTGTGTGTGTGTGTGTGTGTGTGTGTGTGTGTGTGTGTGTGTGTGTGTGTGTGTGTGTGTGTGTGTGTGTGTGTGTGTGTGTGTGTGTGTGTGTGTGTGTGTGTGTGTGTGTGTGTGTGTGTGTGTGTGTGTGTGTGTGTGTGTGTGTGTGTGTGTGTGTGTGTGTGTGTGTGTGTGTGTGTGTGTGTGTGTGTGTTTTAGTGCTTGCACAACTAACCAAGTGAGAGACTAGATTGATATGAGTATGGGATGCAGTCCCAACCTTCTCATAATCTAACTTCAGCACTGGTAGTCTACAATAAGATAGATACCAATTTCCTCTCTGTGCGTTCAGTAGACAGCTATCCGGCTGCAAGCTAGCCTAGTTTAACACAACTGAATGGGAGTGGAAAAGGACCAGCTAGCCTAACTGTTGGCCAAAAACACCTCTCCTGGAATTCTAAGCTAGGCTATTGGTCTCTATCCGCTTCCATCCATTTGTGCTAAGCTAGGCTATCTCTATCTAGGTCGTCCTCGGACGGGCCGTCCATCGGTGCTTCCAGTCATCCCGATCCTCCATGCATCTGGCTAGCTCGCCGGTGCATTCTGTTCCCGCATCTCCTGAGTACGTCCACGTAGGTTAACGTGGGACGTCCTCGTGATCGATGCCCGTGTGTTGGTTCCCACAGCACAAGTTTTCTGGTTGGCATCTCATGGTGTCTCTGGCAGTGACCTGCCAGCCTCATTCTCCTGACTGCCACTTTATCGCTCACCTTTAGCACCCCCCCATACAAGTTTGCATTAGTGACATGCTCATCCCTGTTGATGTTGAGCACCACACGCATCATTCTGGTGTAGCACCCATCCAAGGACTTCTGCAGGGTGGGCTTCAAGGTCCAGCATTCACTGCCATACAAAAGGACAGACTCAACTGTTGCATGAAAGAAGTTGAGCTTGATTTGACGGGGGAGGTTGGATTTCCACACACTGGTCATGCCGTTCAGAGCCCTCCACGCAAGTGCCTTCCTCACTTTAAGGTCTTGCTTGGACGAGTTGACCCACGAGCCCAGGTACTTGAAATCACTGACTTCCTTGCAGCCAGATAGCCTTCTACTGAACAAACAGGAAATTGGTATATATCTTGTCTGACTCTGGAGAAGATGGTAAGCGCATTTCCCATAATATTGGCGTGTTCCTTTAAAGTGCATTTTGTCTCCCAGAGGTAACCAGGTTCATGACACTGAACATTGGTTCATGATGGTCTTCTAATTCTAGGTGAGATAGTGTGACATTGAGTGTGTGTGCACATAATATAAAGTGGTGTTCATGCTAGCAGAAGTCAATAGTTTCCTCCTCGAGTGAGGCCTCTATCCAGTCTCCACCTGTGCTTGTTACTGTAGCATAAAAGGCAGCATCGCTACGGATCAAATTCCTCTCAATATGGTCGAAGGGCAGTATTTCCACCAACTCTTTCTATTTCAACTCTGTGACACACACATACACACAGAGGCTGATGTAGGCTATGTGTGAGTTGCTCAGAGCTATTGGCCTTCTCAGTAGAATTGTGTTGGGAACAGCTCTGGCCAAAGTGATTTCCTGTCAGCTACTGTATCAGCAAACACTGTAACAGGAAATAAACTTGAGCTCATTTAGAATGTTTCTGTTGTCAAGCTAGAGAAGGTTTATACGGGTTAGATGTAGGCTAACTATTGTATGCATACGCCATTATACAATGTGTGTGTGTGTGTGTGTGTGTGTGTGTGTGTGTGTGTGTGTGTGTGTGTGTGTGTGTGTGTGTGTGTGTGTGTGTGTGTGTGTGTGTGTGTGTGTGTGTGTGTGTGTGTGTGTGTGTGTGTGTGTGTGTGTGTGTGTGTGTGTGTGTGTGTGTGTGTGTGTGTGTGTGTGTGTGTGTGTGTGTGTGTGTGTGTGTGTGTGTGTGTGTGTGTGTGTGTGTGTGTGTGTAGGAGGATGCAGCCATAGAGAACAACATGAAGACGGAGGTGACAGGTAAACTGAGGACACATTTTAACACGGCGCCGAAGCACAACAACACCACAGCTGGGGTGTCTGTCATCATGGTAAGACCCTGCAACACAAACAAATGAACAAACACGACATCTAGTAGTTTTATTAATAAACGCACAGCATATTCATAACCACTGCCTTCTTTCATTCATTTGCAGTAGGAGTTACTGCAGTCCATCTCCATTAACCTTCTTCTGGATTCTGATAATAAATCTGATAATCAATGAATTCTTGAAGCCCAAGATATTGAAAGGTCTAACAGGTAGTTTATACAAGTTTAGTTGAAATTGGACAAGCACTTTCTTTACATGTTTGAATATTTGCCCCAAATACAGAACTAATCAGAACTATTTGTCATTCAGTTTGTATTAATCACACGTCATATAAGACATACGCACAAGAGTGTTTGTCCCGTTAGCCTCTTGAACTCAGACGGTTAAAGGAACACGCCAACATTTTGGGAAATTAGCTTACTGTCTTCTCCACAGAGAGACAAGAAGATAGATACCAGTTTCCTCTCTGTGGGTTCAGTAGAAAGCTATCTTGATAGCAACCAACGGGACACCGGCACACACACACACGCCGCGATCGCCGGGAGAAAATTATCGGATCAATGCAATATAGATAACATATAGTCTTTACCTTGTCTATGATGTACTGCAAAAAGAATAATGCAATTATCTGATCGCCATTCCAAGTACTGATCGCGATCATGTGTCCAACGTTATCCAGCCGTGAAGATGAACGGCGGAAGGGGGGGGGGCTCGTAGGTGCATCTGTTAGAACCACTTGCCCTGCCCAAGTGTTTAGACCCCGCCCCCACGCTGCAGCTTGGCCCAGACACCAAGCCATATCGTTTCAAATGGAGTGCAATAGCGGCCGCAAGGCGTTAGGTGGCGGTATCGAACCATTGTGGTCTGAGTGCCACACATATCCACAGCACAGCAGGATGAATTATGAATGGAAATAGCGAATAAAAGAAATAACGGTCATAATAACGAGTATACTCGTTGTTGGCAGAATTCGATTGGCGGGCTATAACGAGTATACTCGTCATTGGCAATTAACTCAATCAGTGCCAGCTATTAGACTGGGCCCGCTGTAGTTAGGCCAGCTTTCAATTACAACTTTTCACTGTGCGTCACGTTGTTTGTAGAGCTAAATCTATATTTTATATTATAGCTATGTATCCAATATCATTGTCAATTGACAGTAAGAACCTTCCGTTCAAGATGCATAAAATAGGGCGCCCCAGTGGCGAACCACATATCGCGCTCAGCCGCGACATGGCCGACCCGGGTTCGACTCCCGAACCCGTCGTTATTTGCCGAATGTCTTCCCCCCACTCTGTCTCCCATTCCTCCTCTGTCTCTCTCTACTGGACTGCCCAGTAGCAATAAAGCGATAAAACGCCAAAAGATAAATCTTAAAAAAAAAAGATGCATAAAATAAATATTTTTTTCATCAATACGTTCCCGTTTTATACCATGGTGAATATGAGTGTTATATCGGAATGATCTGGGATAATTCCTGCAAGGCTATTTATAAGGCCCTAAGCTAATAACGTTAAATCCATTGGCGTTTCGTCCCTACACACGACACAGTTAAAAATCCAAATGCATATGATCGGTATTATGTTCCATCATGAATGCATGAAAGGGGGGGCGGGGGAAGTCGTTTCTGATTAATTGATTGCCAATAACGGCATTCGTTATTACCACAACATAGGCTGATCTGGGGGATGGCTATTAAATCCTTGCACGATCAAGCTGAAATTGACGTCAAATTGCTCTTACCTTTGGCCGGTTGGATTCCAAAAAGAATTTTCCAATTATTTGATCACCATCTGGTAGATCATATGTCCATTGGCCCATGCCATAATCTTTTATTACTGCATAATGAATTCGGCATCCCAAAAAGTATTCCATGCGATCGAGTGAAGCCCTCGCTTCAGGCTAACAGAAAAGTCCGCCCGGAGCGTTGTCAGTGTGACACCTGGTCTGCAACAGGGGTTACTGCATTCTCGAGACAGCGCCACTACCAGGATCTGGCCGGTACTGTACCTTCGGACTCCCATTATGCCTTTTCCAGGCAAAATACAGCTCTGTGACAGTCAATAGGATATTAATATAAAAAAAAAAAAAAAAAAAAACGAACCAAAACCGTAATATTACGTGGCTGGCACCCAACGGTTGTCGGGCAAACGCATAATATTACGTGGTTGGCCCCGAATGAGTTAATGTGTTAAGATCACCAAACAAGATAGAAGAGTTGTAAACAACTTGTGTTCCTGTAATAATCAGTGATGCCACAGATTACTTGTAAAAATAATCTGATTACTGATTACTGATTACTCCTTTAAAAAGTAATCTTGTTACTTTACTGATTACTTGATTATCAAAGTAACTTAGTTACTTTGAAAGTAACTACGTTACGAAGTCGTCGTCGTCCCCCCTGCTGCTGCCACAAGAATGACAACAGTTTTTTTTTTAATAATGCTTTATTGAAAGTGCATATGTCATAAATCATGATTGGCTGCTCAGACAGGTCATCATGAGACGTCATCAGCCATCAGGCCATACTCCGGTCTAGCTGACTGTACCCCTGGCTCTCTTATCATCAGCATTATGAGATAGTAACTAAATAGTAACTCACAGCCACTTGGAAAAGTAACTGTAATCAGATTACTGGCTTATAAAAAGTAACAAGTTAGATTACTATTTACTGAAAAAAGTAATCAGATTACAGTAACTAGTTACTTAGTAACTAGTTACTGGCATCACTGGTAATAATCACTTGAGAGGGCGGGAAATGACAGAGCCAGTTAGACTGGGAGGATCAGAACTCACCATAGAGTTAGTGTCTCCCTGTGGGACCATGGAGTAGGAGCACAACAGACCTCCCATCCTGCCCTGAGTTACATCACTTCCTGCATGCCCTATCTCCCTGTCACATCAGGTCACTCCACCCCCACCCCACAGACCCACGCTGTTCAGCTCCATCTGTCTGTCCCTCCGTCTGCCTGTATGTCTTGGGGTCTTCATCAGTATTGTCAAGTTGTACAGTGGTGGTGTAGCCTTTCCCTTATCAGTCTACACTAGTGTATTCATTGCCTCCACACCAAGATAACAGCCACCACTGTTAGAAAAAATAAATATAATAATGACAATAATAATAATAATAATAATAATAATAATAATAATAATAATAATAATAATAATAATAATAATAATACATATACATATAAATTCTCCCTAAAACTATACAAACCTAAACCACCCATTGTTTGAAATTAGTGATATTTATCATCATAAAGTATCCAAATTAGAAAAGGTTTAGTGTTGTGACTTGCAAAAGAAACATATCTAGGAGCGAAACAGTGTTGAGCATGGGGTCTAAACTACAATCACCCTCCAACTACGTGGCTGTAGCGGAAGCACTGACCAGTAGCTACTGTACTGTAGCATCACAAAGACATCCTCACCAGGGAGAAGTGGCTTCCTTTACACATATCCTCTTACAGTGTCTTTAAAGAAAGCAATGTCCATTTCACATACAGCCACGCCTCCTTCCTCTCTCCACAACAGATCTCCAATCAGGGCCGTCCTGTGGCTACCATTGATTCCCCTCCCCCCATTGATGAGGAATCTCACATTATTGTAAATCTCATTTGACAGTTTGAGGTGTAAAAGCAGCCGGGCCCTGGCCTTGGCCCATCCTCCTCCACCTCCTCCCATCTCCTCACCCCCTCCCTCACACCAGACCCAGGACCACAGCAGGGGGCGCCCTGGAGCTGAGCACCGGGTACACGCTTCATATCCCCTCTCTTCCCTCTGGTTCACCTCTTAGTTACCCTCTCTACCCCCACCCGCCTCTCCCTCTCTCTACCCCCACCCTCCTCTCTCCCCATTTCCCTCTCCGCCGCCCCCTTCCCCCCCACCCCCCCTCGCCTCTGGCTGCCAGCTGCAATAACCAAACTGTAACAGATTAACATGGGCCTGTCTAAACTCTGCTCAGGAACCTCCCATTATGCACTTTCATCAAACCTTCTCCTACAGGGGCTTTTGTCTCTCTCTCTCTCTCTCTCTCTCTCTCTCTCTCTCTCTCTCTCTCTCTCTCTCTCTCTCTCTCTCTCTCTCTCTCTCTCTCTCTCTCTCCTCTCTCCATCTTTAACCTCACCATATGATGGGATGTGAGAATATCGCCCTGTTTTGTTGAAATGGGCTGTTGTTGTTATTGTTATTGTTGTGACAATATGAATTTGTTTGTCGTCCAAGACATTATGCATGTCTACAGTACTGACTACAAATACTATACCAGTTTCATTTGCTTCCTTCTCTGTTGTTCATCACCTCGTAGTCTCATTCAAAGTAGCTCTGAGAGGTTAAAACGTCCTAATACCTGTGGGCGTGCATGTATTTCACCCTGTCCAGGGGATACTGCACATGTACTAGAATGCAATTGCTAAAAGAAAATCATTCCTGAATGATGTTCCAATATTTATGGTACTCTACCGCCACCTGGTGGAGCAGAGTGAAAAGTGCTACAGAATTGAACGAGCCACAGGAGTGATTCAAATGTACAGAGACTGAAGTGCCTTTATTGCCTTGGACGTACGAGTCCCTTCCACCTTCTAATCCTCCATAAACACAGCTAACTGAAATCTCTCCTATGTGTTTGAGTGACTAGCAGGTTTATGACAATGTTGCATCTACAGAGGTCACAACCTAAATCAGTCACTTATAGTCATGCTAGTCTTAGAAAGCTACAGTACACAGTCATTTTGTTCCAGCTCAGCTTACTCAAACACATGGACTGTACAGGACAATTGATTATGACCTTTTGATTATTAGGATGATTTTAATGTTTATTACTGGGTTGGAACAACACCTGTCCCACTGGCCATCATGCTTTTTGTGTTGACTTTATTTTGTGAAGTTAAGACTAGTTTCTGTCCCTTTTTGCTTCTCCCCCTCTCCTTCCCTCCCTCCCTCCCTCCCACCCGACATGCGTGCATTACCACCCTCTGAATTAGCTCCATGGCAATGGTATGTACTAACGCTAACTAACGCTATGCCACCTCTCTCCTGCCACTAAGACACACAGCACCTCTCTCTCCTGCCACTAAGACACAGCACCCCTCTCTCCTGCCACTAAGACACACAGCACCTCTCTCTCCTGCCACTAAGACACAGCACCCCTCTCTCCTGCCACTAAGACACACAGCACCTCTCTCTCCTGCCACTAAGACACACAGCACCTCTCTCTCCTGCCACTAAGACACACAGCACCTCTCTCTCCTGCCACTAAGACACAGCACCTCTCTCTCCTGCCACTAAGACACACAGCACCTCTCTCTCCTGCCACTAAGACACAGCACCCCTCTCTCCTGCCACTAAGACACAGCACCTCTCTCTCCTGCCACTAAGACACAGCACCTCTCTCTCCTGCCACTAAGACACACAGCAGCTCTCTCTCCTGCCACTAAGACACAGCACCTCTCTCTCCTGCCACTAAGACACACCACCTCTCTCTCCTGCCACTAAGACACACACCACCTCTCTCTCCTGCCACTAAGACACAGCACCCCTCTCTCCTGCCACTAAGACACACAGCACCTCTCTCTCCTGCCACTAAGACACACAGCACCTCTCTCTCCTGCCACTAAGACACACCACCTCTCTCTCCTGCCACTAAGACACAGCACCCCTCTCTCCTGCCACTAAGACACACCACCTCTCTCTCCTGCCACTAAGACACACAGCACCCCTCTCTCCTGCCACTAAGACACACAGCACCCCTCTCTCCTGCCACTAAGACACAGCACCTCTCTCTCCTGCCACTAAGACACACAGCACCCCTCTCTCCTGCCACTAAGACACACAGCACCTCTCTCTCCTGCCACTAAGACACAGCACCCCTCTCTCCTGCCACTAAGACACACAGCACCTCTCTCTCCTGCCACTAAGACACACAGCACCTCTCTCTCCTGCCACTAAGACACAGCACCTCTCTCTCCTGCCACTAAGACACAGCACCTCTCTCTCCTGCCACTAAGACACACAGCACCTCTCTCTTCTGCCACTAAGACACACAGCACCTCTCTCTCCTGCCACTAAGACACAGCACCTCTCTCTCCTGCCACTAAGACACAGCACCTCTCTCTCCTGCCACTAAGACACAGCACCTCTCTCTCCTGCCACTAAGACACACCACCTCTCTCTCCTGCCACTAAGACACACAGCACCCCTCTCTCCTGCCACTAAGACACAGCACCTCTCTCTCCTGCCACTAAGACACACAGCACCTCTCTCTCCTGCCACTAAGACACAGCACCTCTCTCTCCTGCCACTAAGACACAGCACCTCTCTCTCCTGCCACTAAGACACACAGCACCTCTCTCTCCTGCCACTAAGACACAGCACCTCTCTCTCCTGCCACTAAGACACACAGCAGCTCTCTCTCCTGCCACTAAGACACAGCACCTCTCTCTCCTGCCACTAAGACACAGCACAAGGGGAAATGGGAAATTATGTGAAATTCACTAGCTTTCATACAGGTATTTCTGTTGGTACAGTATATTATGTGGCATTAAATAAAATTAACTGTGTGATTACACTTCAGTTGAACAAAACTGATGCTCTTGATAAGGATGCCATTCACTTGTCCAACTAACTATTAGATATATTGTTGGCTGTGGGAACACATTGAAAAACAAACTACTCCAAATATTAAGACAAACTAGTGGCCGCTGCATTTATAATCTCACTAGTTTTTGTTAAAAGGGATAGTTTTGGAATCCTAGCCCTATTTCTTACCTACCAATGATGTTATTGATCAGTAGAATCCTTTCTCAACACAACCCAAGCTGTTCCTCAAACTAGCTTTGGATAGTTAGCCACAAACCAATACAAATTCAATGGGGTTGAGCTCCTGTCTGTATGAGCTGACTGAGGTAACTGTTGATGAGCCTCAGTCAGCTAGTACAAACAGGAGGAGCTTGACCGCATTAACTTTGGTTTGTGGCCAACTATCCAGAGCTATTAGTAGAGGAATTGCATTCCTCTATTCCTTTGAACAAATTCAGGTCAAAACGACAATTATATTCTGCTGAAATGACCATAATTACAGGGAAAAAGCACCTTTCTCATTTCCCCTTTTTTTTTTTTGCACATACCGGTAGCATAACACTCATGTGCCTTCTGGTGTGGTCAGTCTACTGTGTGAAGCATTCTGTATGTATTTGTTGGCCCATGTTTCAGTTATTTATGTTCATATCCATTGGCTTGCTTCATCTTCTATTTTGCTCATTCATAGAACCTTGTAAGTGTTGAAAAAGATAATAGTAATAAAATTAGGAGAAAATAAATAAAGGCACACATTTCTAAAACTTTCCGTAAGTTATTAACGGTAGCTTACAGCTATTTGTACGGTAGGTGTTGAGCTCCCACTGAGGGTTAGCTTAATGTTCACTGGAACAGGCAGTGGGCTGGTCAAGTGCTTAAGTGTTCACACTTCATGGTAGATTGACCCACTATCTCGCTTTCTTTCTCTCTCAGTCAGTATTGATAGTGTTTCTCATGGACGTCCTGCTGACTGTCTGTCCTTCCTCCCCAGAACACGGCTCTAGATAAGGAGAACATCCAGCTCACACGGCGTCTTCGTCCTAGTCAGGGGTTCCAGACGGCACCTCCTCTGCCGCCATCCACTGGCAAGAAAGTCCCGCCTCCCATTTCAGTCAAACCAGCCTCGCCGACAAAACTGCCATCGCCTACCAAACCGCCGGTGTTGGCCAAGCTGGCATCGCCCACCACGGCTGCTCCTTCTGAGCCAACCGGGAGCCCAGGGAACGCTGCCCCAAGCCCCCCTGTGTCTCCCTGTGTTCAGTCCCTGATCGGCCACTACCCCTCTCCTACAGAGCTACATTTCAGTGCTGCTGCCTCCCCACCGGTCCCCTCGCTCCATCTCTCCCCCTGCTCCACCTCCCCCAAGGTGTTCCCCATCACCTCCATGTGTACCGCCTCCCCTCCTTATATCAAGACATCCCCTGTCTCTTCCTCTGCCCTCACCATGTCCAACGCTTTCCCCTCTCCTCCGTGCCAAGCCTCTCCTCTACCCTGTTCCTCCCCGCCTGAAATCCCCTCTCCCTCTGCTCCTCCTGTGCTCTTTACCTGTAGCCCTTGCACCGTCCCGACCACACCTGTCTCCTGCCCTTCCCCCTCCTCTCCAACCAAACCAGTAACGCCCACT
This sequence comes from Notolepis coatsorum, assembly GCF_963971535.1. Lineage (NCBI taxonomy): Eukaryota > Metazoa > Chordata > Actinopteri > Aulopiformes > Paralepididae > Notolepis > Notolepis coatsorum. The sequence goes on from NC_140171.1 coordinate 70,079,281, forward strand.
CCCTCCCCTCCCAAACAAGCCACACCCACTTCATCCCCTACCAAACAAGCCACACCCACTTCATCCCCTACCAAACAAGCCACACCCGCAATGTCCCCTACCAAACAAGCCACACCCACTTATTCCCCTACCAAACAAGCCACACCCACTTATTCCCCTACCAAACAAAACACTCCCACTTCCTTCCCTACCAAACAAAGCACTCCCACTTTCTCCCCTACCAAACAAGACACTCCCACTTCCTCCCCTACCAAACAAGATACTCCCACTTCCTCCCCTACCAAACAAGACACTCCCACTTCCTTCCCTACCAAACAAGACACTCTCACTTCCTCTCCTACCAAACAAGACACTCCCACTTTCTCCCCTACCAAACAAGACACTCTCACTTCCTCTCCTACCAAACAAGACACTCCCACTTCCTTCCCTACCAAACAAGACACTCTCACTTCCTCTCCTACCAAACAAGATACTCCCACTTCCTCCCCTACCAAACAAGACACTCCCACCAAGCCAGCCTCTTTTTCTCCTTTTTCCAACAAACCAGCCTCCCCCTCTCCCTCCTCCCCTGCCAAACCAGCCTTTTTCTTTTCCTCTGTAATGAGACAGGCTGCCTCCTCCTCTTCTCCCTCCTCCCCTGCCAGGCTGGTCCCCACCTCCCCGACCAAACAGGCCTCTTCCTCTCCTTCTTCTCCTCTCAAAGCAGCCTCCACGTTTCCTCCTCTGTCCTCTCCCCTCTCTCCCTCCTTTCCCACCATGTTCCCCTCTCCTCCCTCCACGCCTGACCTGCCTGACCCCCCTTCCCCCAGTTTTTAATGGCTGATGTTGTTAGAGAACTCTGTAGAGTTTTGGGGAACATGGTAGCTGGGCTACTGTAGTATGAGTTTGGTCACAGCCTCCCTCCACCCACCTTCATCCACCCTCCATCCACCCTCCACACAACCTCATTTAGACCGAAGACTTGTAGCCATGCACGATTCAAAAATAAATAAATAAGGGGGAAATGTTATTTTGTATCGTGATTGAATTGTGTATGAATCACGATTAACTCATTCAGCGCTGGGGATTAGCCATCGCCCTGTGGTCGCATTGCCTTCACCTTGTTTGTAGAGCTATAACTATATTCTATATTATAGCTATGGATACAATACTATGGCCCATTTGACATCACCTATCTATCGTTCAATATGTGAGAAAGAATACATTTTCCATCCATACGTTCCTGTGTTATACCTTGGTGAATATAAGTATGGTTGTAGAGCGGTCTAGGGTAATTCATGAAATCCAGAGTTAAAGCCCTATACGTCAATTCCACTATAGACGTTGCCATGTCTTGCCTGTATACGCTATTATCCCGAAATCAAATCTACATCATAGCTATTATGTTCCATCATGAATGCATGAAGGGGGGGGGGTCGTTTCTGATTATTTGATTGTCAGTAACGGCATTCGCATTGAACACTAAAAACGGTTATCAGCCCGATCGGTATGAAAGCATTGCAGGATCAAGCTAAAATTGACGTCAAATCGTCCTTACCTGTGGCCGGGAGTATTCCAAAAATAATATTCCAATTGTTTGATTGCCATCTGGTATATCCAATGTCCATTTAGTCGACGGCATAATTCACCACAACATATGGATCGGAGATATTTGACGCGCTTCAATGGAACCGAGAGAACCGCTCCCCTCGCCCGACAAGTAAAACTGAAACCGGAGACCTGGGGCCGTCCAACAGCGAAAGATACAAGGGTAGAAAGGGTGCTCGATACCGCGGTCTAGCGTGATGCTGCCGGTATTGCACTTTTACATTCTCATGAGGATTCCCCATGTTAACCCCGAGTCCGTGTGCCTGCAATGAATAGAAATATAGAATAAAAGAAATAACGATCAAATAACAAGTATACTTGTTGTTGGCGTTCAACGATTGGCGCCCCAACAACGAGTATACTCGTCGTTGGCGGGGAATGAGTTAATACACATCAAAATAACCCAATCAAAATAAGTTTTATTTATTTTTTTGCCCTTAAAACTGTTCTTTACATCCCATCTCAATCTCATCACCCAGACTAATTGTTCCTGTGTGGTATGTACTGTAAGAGGGGGGGTTTGGAGGCCGGAGCACGACCTCCACCCATCTGTTCCCAGTAGCTACACCTGAGCCAGGGGCTGCTGTAGAGTCTATCCATGCTCCTGTCATTTATACCATAATGTATTCCAGGAAGGAGGTGCTGTTTAGTTTGATTGATTGTACATAGTGTGTTTGTATTTATCAACGGGGGAAAGTAATGAAATGAATATTGCTGTATGTACCGAGTGGTTGCCATGGGAACGCCATGCATTGACATGAAGTATTTTGGTCTTTATTTATTTATTAGTGCTCCAGGTATTGGCTGTGGTTCTGTTTGTACATAAGTATGCATTGCACACACACACACACACATTATGCGAGCACTCTTTTTGCTTTTAGATACAGCATATCTATGGTCAAGTGTTTCAACCAGCTAAATTCTCTCTAGCTTTATTGTGAAACCTGTAGCGCAGTAGGACAGTGTGGTTAGAACCACTATCAACATCTCCCCCCAGGCCAGCAGTCACCTGGAACCACTATCAACATCTCCCCCCAGGCCAGCAGTCACCTGGAACCACTATCAACATCTCCCCCCAGGCCAGCAGTCACCTGGCAATTTACTGTTTAGCTCAGATTCCCTCTGTATGTCAACCAATGTAAATACATAACTGACAAAGGTTTCTCTCTATGACACACACACATTATTAATTGTGGGTCAACATATTTATCATTTGGTGTGAACTCCGTAGATGTATATAGTAAGAAAAGAAAAAACGTAGTTATCCAACAGAAACTTGAAGGTTTGTCTTAGTTGTTTTTCTTGCGTAAAGCCTGCTTGTGATGGAGCAGCCATCTGTAATCTGAAACCTGCTGGACACCAAATTAGTGATGGGATGAATCCAACAGACCATAGAGATCGTGTTGTAGGCCTGGATGATGTTGAGGGTGGAAATTGATCACTTTTCAACTGCTTACTGCAGTATCAAGGATGCTGTACAGTACAGAAAGTCCATGGTAATAAATATGATTCTGATTCTGACATGGAAATGCATTGTTCTTGATTCATAGTCTATTATGATTCATAAACTATGCTGTGGGCTGCTGTCGGGCAAACACCTTGTAGCTCCAATTTAGGAAATGGTCATTATGTTTTTATTAAATTGAAGGTTCACTTGGTTCTCTATATTGTGCAAGTTTCTTGACCTGTTCCAAACCCAACGTATACAGTAACTTTAAAAATACATGCGTGTCAACCTGAAAATGAGATGGTTTTTCTTAATTCCTGAAAAGTTGACTCTTTAGGATATCTGTATTTATTTATTTTTTACCTGAAAACAGTGGTATGCTACACAGTATACCTCCACGAATAACCCGATTGGTTGTTGGTCTGTAGGATTTAAGTAAATGAATGTGTCGTGGACATACATGGGTATGTGTCTGACCACTGGCTGACTGTTCAGTAGCTTTGAGAGGCCTTTATCAAAACCAGCTTGGCTCAGTCCTGAACCCTCAATTTATTTCTTTGTAATCATTACAAGCATAATGTGAAGTGTTCTTTTCTTTTGTCCCATGTTTGTACTTGTTTTAAAGTCCACAGTTTGTTTATTCCAACGGATAAGAGCTTCCAACATGGCTTCAGTGCATACTTTCTCTTATTAAGGGCATATGACTGCATGAGTACTACTATTCTTCTCCTTCCCTGCCTCCCTACAAGACTGAACACACACATACACACTAGAAGTCAAATTGGTACCGTTTCTTGGACCCCAAGAAGACTAGCTTCCGCTAAGGCGTCAGCTAATGGGGATCCGTTTAAATAAACTAAAAACTATGTAATTTGAGCTCCTCTTTTATGTATATTTAGTCAAAGTAGACTTTCATAATCCTTTGTCGAGGTTAATTTGTAAGAAAAGTCCATTTTGAAACGGGTGTAGTAACCGTGTCAAGTTGGAGCGACCGATTTAGTTTGACATAGAGTGGCTGCTTTTAAATGTCCCATCATTTTGAATTAGGAGTACGACAGACAACTGATAATGCAATAAAAGACTTCAAATAAATCTATGATTGTGTTGTGTTGTTTCTTTAGCCATGGATAGGGTAGATTAAAGGGATAGTTATTGGACATTAGGTGCTATGAAATAATTTCTAGTAGTGTAGTTGATGCCATTAGCTTACTCAGAGTTTTGTGCTTGGAATTCTGGCTGCCTGGGAAGCGTCACACAGGCAAGAAATGGAGTCACGAGACAAGAAGGTTTGAATCCACACCACAACATGGAGGCAATAGGTTATACCCATTCCCAACAGAAAACCACAGGACCATTTTATATGCTTCAGAGCGACTCCACGTGTTGGAACTAGTCCCAGTGACACGCTGGGCCATGTTCCAACATGAATCAAACATAGGAAATGGTCGAGGCCCGTGGTTTCCTGTTGGAAATGGATAACCCCCTCCCTAGCCTGCATGTTGTGTGAAGTAAAACTTTTTTGTCGCATGACCCCATTTTTGCCTGTCTGACACTTCCCGGTGCGCTCAGAAGAACCGGGCAGCCGGCCAGAACTCCGACGACTCTGAGCAAACTAATGGAATCAACTACACTACTAGCAAGTACTATACCAGCTAATGTCCAAAAATCCAAACTATCCCTTTCAGCTCAAGCCTTTTGGAGCGCTTGCATGTCTAGCAGGTACTGTATGGTTACATGACCACTGGGAGGCGTGGTGCTGACAGGTACCACTCATAGGTTTGGTGCTTAGTGTGTGTTGAGTTCACTATTGACACAAAACCTACAACTGATTTAAGGGGATGAACAAATGCTAGACCCTGTGGCTGACCCCTCTGTTGGAACTGTTCCTCTACTGCACATGTCTAATATAAATAAAATATTCATCTACTGCATGTGTAATATAAATGAACTGTTCATCTACTGCATGTGTCTAATATAAATTAACTGTTAATCTACTGCATGTGTAATATAAACAAAATATTAGTCTACTGCATGTGTAATATAAATGAACTGTTAATCTACTGCACATGTAATTTAAATATATTCATATACTGCATGTGTAATAAATACAATGTTCATCTACTGCATGTGTCTTGAGGGAATATAAATTACCTGTTCATCTATTGCATGTGTAATATAAATCAACTGTTCATCTACTGCGTGTGTTTAATATAAATCTACTGCATGTGTCTAAGGAGAATATAAATTAAATGTTCATCATTGCACTTAATATAATATACAATATCAATCAGATACTACTTAACATGTTACCAGCTGATGAAAGCGTCTCTTTAAGGGTTATCTCTCTCCTCCTCCCTCCCCCCCCCCCCCCCGCCCACCTATGGATAATGTTGGTCAACGGTCAGAAAACGGACCAAACTAAAAAGGACCAAACAAACTCGTGGGTGCTGTTCTGTTTCAAGATTCACACCCAAGACTGGTCAAGTTACAAAATTCCATTTTATTGTCATAACTCGGCACACGTCAAAGAAAACACTCCAAATCGACTGCCAACAATAATTGAGTGATACAGAAAGGTGCACAACATTATCAAACCATAACGTAATGTTTCCAAAAAGAACAAGAAAAAACAAGGTGAAAACACGTGTTTTACCAAGGGCTCATGGGATATGTTTTACCTATCTGGTTTTAGTGCTGGGTTGGAATCAGATCTACACACCCTGTGAATCCTGTGGGCCCCATGTGGCCTGTTAAACTGCCTTGATGTCACAGTCAGGATGGAAACGGAACAAAGTCCTTCCTTTCATTGCACAGCTCTCGACGCGATGCAGTGGAGCCTCAGAGGACTTCTGAAGAGCCCTGCACGGCTGGCTTGTTCACTGGGGGTATGATATGATGGGATACATGATCTGCTTTAAGGAGCACAGCAGCAGTAAAGCAGGTAAAGCTACTTCAAGGTGTCTTACGTTAAACAAAGCTTCTCCTTCCCTTCATGGATCCTGATAAGAGCTTCAGGTCTCTACCATTGTGTGAATAAGGAGACCCCAGGTCTAATCAGGGAGATGAGCGTTCCTGGTCGCAGACCCCAGGTCTAATCAGAGAGATGAGCGTTCCTGGTCGCAGACCCCAGGTCTAATCAGGGAGATGAGCGTTCCTGGTCGCAGACCCCAGGTCTAATCAGGGAGATGAGCGTTCCTGGTCGCAGACCCCAGGTCTAATCAGAGAGATGAGCGTTCCTGGTCGCAGACCCCAGGTCTAATCAGAGAGATGAGCGTTCCTGGTCGCAGACCCCAGGTCTAATCAGAGAGATGAGCGTTCCTGGTCGCAGACCCCAGGTCTAATCAGGGAGATGAGCGTTCCTGGTCGCAGACCCCAGGTCTAATCAGGGAGATGAGCGTTCCTGGTCGCAGACCCCAGGTCTAATCAGAGAGATGTTGTGAATGTGGGCCCCGGATTCTAGGGTTGGGATTAATACATTTTCATTTCAATCAATTAAAAAACAATTCAAACTGAAATTGCCATTTTACTTGTCGATGATTCCCATTCACTTGTCTATATGTTGGATACAGTAATTCAAGCTTTTCATGCCAAAGCATGTTTCATATTTGCATTTTCAAAGGAATTCCACTTGAATGTATTGAATTGAAAGGGAGTTGTTCCCAACCTGCTGGAATGCTTTGTTTGGAGGTGTGTACATGACAGTGCTGGCTTGTTCACAGAGAGGAAATTAAATCTGTCAAAAGAACTGGAAGGTAAAATCCTTGACAGGTCTCTACTGACATCCAGGATTCCTCCATATTCCTGCTGCTGTTTACATAAAGCTAATAATCACTGAATCTTTTGAAATGCTAAAGCTGGCAAAGGTCACAACATTTTCTCAACACATAATGTCATAGAATAGATTAGATTTTGGTTTGATATGTAATAATATTGGTGTTATGAACCATGCGTGGAAAGGCAATCTCTCAGACAAGCACAGGTCACAGAGGAAATGTGAAGATGTATTTTCTGACCATGGAGGACTACATTTAAACAGAATAATAATAATAATAATAATAATAATAATAATATATATATAGATACTCCCTCCTCATTTTAACTGCGTATGTCCAGAGACAAGGACTGACTCACATCGCTCACTTTTGCCACATTGGCCCAAAAAAAATAACGAGAAATTTATGACAACATTGTAATGCTAATTATCCCAACATTTCCACACCTATTAAATAAGAAAAATCACTCACCCTAAAATACACAAATATTTGGATTCTTAAGTCAATAGATAATCTTCTAGCTAGCTCTTATTTCCCCCCCGAGGAGATGAAAATACTCTTACAGCTAAAAATAGATATTTTTTGTTTGTTTGTTTTTGAACCATACAGTATATAACCCCACCCTATAATCTTCTTTTATATTATATGAAATTGTTTTCTATACGATCTACAAAATATAGCAATGCCCTTCTTTTTTCTTTAAAAATAGTTTTGCTTCTTTTCATATAACACGATTTTTTTGTCTCTTCTCTTCATTGAGATACATTCAGGATATCAGCTATGGACAGAGTAGTGCTACTTGGAAGGAGTCAGGCTCGCGATAGGGGCGTGTATGTGTGTGTATGTGTGTATATGTGTGTGTGTGTGTGTGTGTGTGTGTGTGTGTCCGGCTTGGGTCCCACTCCCCCCCCCCCCACCCATGGTCAGCATTGTCTTCTTAGGTCCGGTCGGCTGCTGGTTGTGGGGCTGGGTCAGTACCGGGTCTGGTACTCGTGGTGCCATCTGTTGAAGTCGTTGTAGAACAGGACAATGCTCCCGGACGCCATGCCGGTTATGATGCACCTTAAGAGAAAAGTTAGAATGCAAGATGTTGAGGTTTCTTTTATTTTGTATTAGATGTGTAGCACCTCATAGACTGGCAGTGTCACTAACTCAGTCACCTAGTGGCGGCTCACAGGCATGGCACTTTATGTAAGACCACTGTCGCCCCTATATGCCATGTTTGAGTACATACGTGTACATGCAGTACATATTACCAGTTATACCTTCATAGTATGTAAGAACCTACTGCTACAGTAGTTTAGATGTCAAATGAATGGGTCGCGTCTATGCTTTTACCAACCGGTTCGTGTTTCCGGGTTCCCGTTTTGCGCTCTGATTGGCCACTGACCTACGCTAGTACGCCCCCCTCGCTATGAGCGTAGCAGGACACTGAAATGCGTATCACAGTACTGCCTCCAGGAACAGCTGTTTCCGCGTGACTTTATGTGCGCTAAGTTCTGGTAAGTTTAAAGTGCTTAGAAATGCCGGTAAATGCCGGTTCATTCATGCTTGTTTTGATGTGAAAAGGGATGCTGCAATTAGCACTGACTGAGAAAGTAAACATTACAGTTCTACTTTATAAAATGCTAATTGTAAATATGTATGTCAATGTTAATAATATGCGAAAGTCCACATTCCAGTTCTACTTTTGTTTTGATGTGAAAAGGGATGCTGCACTTAGCACTGATTGAGAAAGTAAACATTACAGTTCTACTTTATAAAAGGCTGATTGTAAATATGTTTAAGTCCACTCCACATTACAGTTCACTTGTGTTTTGATGTGAAAAGTGATGCTGCATAAGATGACTGCTGAGAGCGTCGTTTCTTGACTCTCAGCTGAGAGTGTAGTGACTGCTGAGAGTGTCGTTTCTTGACTCTCAGCTGAGAGCTGCTAATTGTAAATATGTCCACTCCACATTACAGTTCTACTTTTTTTTTTTTTTTTTTTTTATCTACTTTTTCTCCCATTTTCTATTTTCTCCCATCCCAATTTCGTATCGTCCAATTCTACCCTCCCCTGTCTCGAACGCTGTTAGGCCATGCCTCCCACAAGCCGGCTGCAATGTGGACGAAGCCTTACATCACGTGTCCCCTCCGGTACTCGAGGAAGCAGCCGTCGCATCTTTTTCACCTGCACAGCGCAATCTCTCAGCGTAGGGGGTCTGCGTGGGAGGGACACGCCGCCCCCGTCGCTTCCTAATTCTGCTGTGCAGGCGCACCAACCGACCTGTAGGAGTCGCTGTCCACAACGTCCGATCCCCACCCATCAGTTTCCCACCCCCTAATACTGCCAATTGTATTAGTATGAACGACCAGCCAAGCTGATAGCAATGCGGAGAGCTGGGCTCGAACCCAGCGTCTCCTGCATTGGTGGCGAGCGCCTTGCCCACTACACCACCTAGCCGTCCCCGTTCTACTTTTGTTTTGATGTGAAAAGTGATGCTGCATAAGATGACTGCTGAGAGCATTGTTTCTTGACTCAGCTGAGAGCGTAGTTTCTTAAAATTGTCAAGCTACAATATTATAAAATACAATATTATAAAATCCTGTCATGAAGCGTGCCTCAAAGCATTAATGAACCGGCATTTACCGGCATTTCTAAGCACTTTAAACTTGAACTTTAGCGCACATAAAGTCACGCGGAAACAGCTGTTCCTGGAGGCAGTAGGGCGTACCCATTTCAAAGTGTCCACGCATTATTTCTCTCTCTACGCTCATAGCAAGGGGGGCGTACTAGCGTAGGTCAGTGGCCAATCAGAGCGCAAAACGGGAACCCGGAAACACGAACCGGTTGGTGAAAGCATAGACGCGTTGGGGTCAGAAAGCTGTTATCGAGATTGGTCTGTGTGTGTCAATGTGGTTGCATGCTTTTCAGTGTGTGTGTGTGTGTGGCTGTATGTGTGTGTGTGTCTGTGAATGTGTGTGTGTGTGTGTGTCTGTGTGTATGAATGAATGAAATTTTATTTCCATGTCATGTCTGACGACCCATCCCTTACGGGATTATAAGACACCAAAAACAACAATTGAACATAACAATAACCCATGGTTTCTAAGCTACACCATGCACACCATCAGAGGCCAAAATACATCACATATATGTAGTTTTTGTGCGTTTATCTCAAGCTTTCTCTAAATATTCAGCAAGTGCAAAAACCCTGTGATCAAAAATCCATTTTAATCTATGCATCACTAAACCACATTAACTCAAGGTTTTCACACCTGTCAAATAACTTTTTACGCAACTCATACAGTAGTATGTGTGTCTGTATGTGTGTGTGTGTATGTGTGTGTGTGTGTGTGTGTGTGTGTGTGTGTGTGTGCGTGTGTGTGTGTGTGTCTGACCTTTGGTCGTGGGACAGAGCCATGGAGCGGATGCCTGCGTCACAGCCAGGGTAGGTGAACAGCTGCTGGAGGTTGTGAACCTGCCAGACGGACACCACACCTCCATCGCCCCCTGTCAGCAAATACTGACCATCACGACTCAGCATCATGGCCTGGGAGAGAGAGAGAGAAGAGAGAGGAGAGAGGAGAGAGAAGAGAGAGGAGAGAGAAGAGAGGGAGAGAGAAGAGAGGGAGCGAGAGAGAGGGAGGGAGAGAGAGAGAGAGAGGAGAGGGGAGGTGATTAGAACATTACAGGCCATACCTTTCTGATGTGGTGAGTTTTACTAAGAAATTATTTATTATTACTTTTATTTTTAGTCATTCGCTATTGCTTTGTATGGCCTTCTTATGCCACTGTAATGATCAGAAATTGATCATTTTCCCCCCAAAAAATGGCGGGTCCATGTTGCGTGCATGTATCCCCTCCCTACTTCCCATTTCCCCATGTGGAATGCACCCGATTGTGCTCTAATGCAAGATTTAGTGGCTGAATGCAAACCTGGTCATGATGTCAAATATCTCTAAATAGATACCATCTGAGAAGATATTTGTTGTTAGTAAATTATAGTGAAATTAAACTGTTTAAACTGAGTTGTCTGTATTCATAAATATTGATTGGAATGTCACAAATCATAGGAATAAAGGAATAATTCTTAAACAGAGTATTCCCCTTTAAATGGTGAAGCTATGTCTTAAAAGGGGAATTCCACTCTGGATCTCTCTTGGATTTGTAGGAAAGTTGCTTTATTACAGAGTAAAAAGAGCTCACAGCCAGCTCTGTACATGTCGTCAGGCCATAGATACATGCTCCAGATTCCTGCTTTAGACAATGCCAGTGAAAGATTGTCACTCCTATAAAACGCACACAAGGAGTGGAGGGATGAGCATGGACTTCTGGGTACTCCAATACCTGACGAGTGGGAAGGTGATCAAGAGAGACTTTTTGAAATTAAAATGACGCAGCCATTCTACTTCTTAGAAATTAAGGGCGGGGCTAGGGGGTGGCTACTTGGGCTCAAGCCCCGAATGTTTTCTGAAAAGCCCAGAATCTATTAAAAAAAAAAAAAAAAAAAATTATAATTTTTTATTTTTTTTTGACAATTAATCATTGTTACATGAAAATATGTCTGCACCAGATTTAGCAGAAGCTAATTTCCATCTGTAGTCTATCCAGCTGCTAACTGTATTTGAGTGAGTTAAGTCTTGGTGTTATGGTAGACTCAGACCTAAGCTTTAAATCACAATCAACAAGTTGACAAAAACATAATTCTTCCACCTTAGAAACATAGCTTTTGAGATCTCAGACCCATCCCCAGTGATAACACAGGCTGCCGGCATGTCTTTATGAATGGAAATATTGAATAAAAGAAACAACGATGAAAACCCGACTATACTCTGGTTTTCGGGGGTCCTGGCGCTCAACGTTCAGCGAGTTAACCCTAGATCTTAGATCCTAATATGAAAAACGATGTGATTTAATGTGCTATGTCTTACCTTGACTTTGTCTATTTTACTGCTATCTATTTTATGCTTTATGTCTGCACTTTATGCATTGCTCTTGATCTGCCAATGTTGTGCTCATTTTATGCCTGTCTTTTTGTACTGCTGTGAAGCACTTTGAGCTGCAATTCTTGTATGAAAGGTGCTATACAAACAGTGTATTATTATTATTATTATTATTATAAATTATTATAGTTTGCTTCATTAATTAAAGGGTGTGAATTTAAGTGTTCTCTAGTGCCTTTTGTCTGCTTTAAGGTGGTGGTGTAAGTTAAAGGTTGTGGTGTCGAAGTAAAAGAAATCTGGGCTAAGCCCCGGATCTCCTACAATCCTAAATCCGCCCCTGTGTAAAGGGTAGCGATGTCTGGTTATATAAAATGAGCACCTTCCACCGATGTTCCTGAGCAGAGATCACGCCACATAGAGAGAATCAGTTATAATGAGTGTAATGTTGCTTTGTGGTGGAATTCCCCTTTAACGTGCTTCAGACTAAAGACTTCACGTGGGTCTTTGTCTTCTATTGCTCAGTACAGCTATAAAAAGGGAAAGCTATTAAATGCATATACCCATATGCATAAATTGTCTATGAATAAAATAGCTGATTTGAGACCAGTTCAACAATACATCTCATGGAGTCATGTGACATGACCAATGATTCCAGATCAGAGCTGCTATCCTTCAGAGGCTTTGTGTACACAGGGCTGGAGCTGCAACAAAGATGTCTCCCCGCAGCGCGGCTCCAAGATTTACTCATCTCATCTGCTTTTCCTGCAAGTTGTGTTACAGTTTAATGGGTCCTCTGGGAAACGGGGATAGACAAGTCTATCCATGTGTTGGGAGTATATTTATGCATGCAGTCAATAGAATAGTGGAATGTGAAATTCAAACAGTCAGGGACATCAATCCGTCAGTAACCAGAGACGATGAAATTACCGGACAGAATGTGAATTCTGATTTCTGGAAACAATACTAATTAAAGAGTTTGTATTGTAAACTAGTAACAACAAAAATCCCCAAACTGCCTGTGAAAGACTTGAAGCAGCACCACCTATCTGTGCTGCACCCATGCTCATTTTAAATGGACTTCAGAGTGACTTCAACTTAAGTTTACTTAAGTTTAACTTCGACAACAAATACTTTTCTGGAACTACTTTGCGTTAGCAAAGACAGTGATCAACAAATATAACTTGAGTGGTGGTAACGTTACACAGTGGATTTGACCTATAGGGTCTAGTTTAAGCGATTTAAGTATTTTATGTATTTGTGGAACGTCTCGTCAATCAGTCACATGGAAGATGCAAGTTTATGGCCAAGAGAGCTCCGTTTCTCATTCCCGTCGCAGCGATACTTAAGCACAAAGGCACGCACACACACACACACACGGACGGACGGACACGTGCACTCTGGCACCGGGAGCGAAGGAGGGTTCCAGCTCTGCAGACGCTGTGTTAGATCGTCATCCAAGATGGCTGGTAAATGGAGCATGACTGAGTGCTCCGGCATTCTGTTTTGATTTGTTTGGTGCGGTTCTGATTTCTGTGTACTGCAATCGAGTCTCGTGTTTCACTACGGTCGGACTTAATCTGACAGTAACCATAAAGATTTATCCCCAATTACGCCAATCATATTTGCACGCATATGAACCGAATCGCGGTGTAAATCAGTGGCTCTAAAGAGAAAATATATATAACACCTGTGGGATGAAATGAAGCTGTAAATTAGAATTTCCTAACCTTCAACTCCTAAGCACCTCACGTCTCGTCTCTAGATGAATAATTTGTAGCACTTGTGTACCAACTAAGAACTAATGGAGTCCAACTAAGAACTAATGGAGTCCAACTAAGAACTAATGGAGTCCAACCAAGAACTAATGGAGTCCAACCAAGAACTAATGGAGTCCAACCAAGAACTAATGGAGTCTAACCAAGAACTAATGGAGTCCAACCAAGAACTAATGGAGTCCAACCCTGACCCGACCGACACGCAGCAGGGCGTCTGGAGAGTCTGGACCAGGTAGGAGGCTGCAGACAGACTTTATAAATCAGCGCGCTGTCACCAGGCGGTCAAACAAGATGGCCGGCGGCTCGGCGGGAGCTAAGATGGCCGCCAGGGCTCAGATCGCTAGGAAATTACTCCAGCAGAACCACATGCACTTTTTAATGCCCATTTTTCATAACTTCTTCTGGGGGGGGGGGGGGGATTCTGTGCCTGGGAGAGGTGAGGGGGGGAACTAGTCTAATTTATGATGCTGTTAATTCCACCCATTTCATAGATGTAGACGGTGAAGAAAGTGCTGGAGTGGCTGACTGGGCTGAGTTCTATTAGTCTGAAAGACTCATCCATTCAGGGCAGCTTCAGCTGCTTCATTACCTGCTATAAGACTGTTAGGCTCTCAGTTCACCTCTAAAGCTCCTTCAGCTGCTTCATTACCTGCTATAAGACTGTTAGGCTCTCAGTTCACCTCTAAAGCTCCTTCAGCTGCTTCATTACCTGCTATAAGACTGTTAGGCTCTCAGTTCACCTCTAAAGCTCCTTCAGCTGCTTCATTACCTGCTATAAGACTGTTAGGCTCTCAGTTCACCTCTAAAGCTCCTTCAGCTGCTTCATTACCTGCTATAAGACTGTTAGGCTCTCAGTGCACCTCTAAAGCTCCTTCAGCGTGCGCGCACACACACACGCACAAACACCCTCTGCAGCTAGGCCTTTTACAGCACCCACCCACCCACACACACACACACACACACACACAGAAAGACACACATGCACATAGATACATGCATGCACACACGCACACACACATGAAGTCAGATATCCATGACGAGCACACAACAAACCCACACACAGACACTCGCTCTCTTTAAGTGGACACTGTGGGCCAGGACAAACACGGCTCACTCCTGGACTCATACTGTGCCGAGACTTGGAGGGCTATGAAGATTGATTCTGGTGCCTACAGGAGAACATTAAATAACACGTCAGGGTCTCGGGGTGGGGGTGGGGGGGGGGGGTTGGCGGGGGGCTGGGGGGAGGGGGGGATTTGAGCCTCATTCCAAGATGTTAGGGCCTCCTTAATACCGGCTGACGTGGCAGGAATTTACGACGGCAGAGCCGGAGACGACAGCACCAAGGAATAGCTTCACGTGTTGCAGTACCTGAGAGAGAACTGGGGGAGTCTGGGAATATTACTTTCATTACTTTGATTGAAACTGAGCAATCTGTCACAGTTTTACCGGCTAATTTAAACGACTCTGAAAATTCTTATTCTTATAATTATTGTACCTTATGTTGTCATAAACTAAAACAAAATCCTTTTGTGGCAGTTTGAACCCATCGTAAGCTTAGAGCATGCTACTTTTTATAGTAAATATGTAAATATGTATGTATGTATGTATGTATGTATGTATGTATGTATGTATGTATGTATGTATGTATGTATGTATGTATGTATGTATGTATGTATGTATATATGTATAGTAAATATGTATTGTAAACTAAATTGTAGGCACTGCGCATGTACAATAGGTAGCTTTCGGCATACGGGCTAAAGAGGCCAGTTGCCAGCCACAGCCCAAACTCATGGTGACTAGTGTTAACCTAAAGGCCTGCTCTTAAAGTATCTCAACACACCACTAGAAACAGTATGTATTGCAACAAGAAGCTATTCTGATGCCTAGAACCTCAATTGACCATATTCACATGGTGGCCATTTTAGGATGAGAACAGGGTGGAAAGAAATCCCAAACTGAGCACAACATAAGAGCAAAATGGCCGGTGTGTGAATATGGTCAACAGAGCTGTGCAGTGCAGTCTCCTCTGTGGCCATAGTCTCTGGAGAAAGGTCTGTGTGGCTAATGTTAATGTTGCCCAGAGAGACTCCACCCATAGAGAACATACTTCCACAACCAAAGAGCATTACAACACATCCTTTCCCATTGATGTAAATGCACATACACAAACATGTTCCTGTGTGTGTATGCACTTGCATATGCACATACACGGACATGTTCCTGCATGTGTGCATGTACACACGTGTGAATTCATATATCCATCCTATAGTTACAGTACATGTGTGGTTTTGGAGTGAGGTATCTAGGAACATCATAGGAATATCCCACATCAAACAGGTTGAGACTGCAAGTGATTCTTATTCCCATAATCTCAATACTAGAGTATGAGTGTGTGTGTGTATGTGTATGTGTGTATGTGTGTATGTGTGTATGTGTGTATGTATGTATGTGTGTGTGTGTGTGTGTGTGTGTGTGTGTGTGTGTGTGTGTGTGTGTGTGTGTGTGTGTGTGCGAGTGCATGCTCATTAATCAGTCGTCTAGTTTTGCTCTGTGGCTTTTGGAGTAGAGCTATAGGTGACAGCTTAGCACCCAGGGCAGGACGGGGAGTAGCTAAATGAGAAGCAGGTGTGCGAGTGTCTGTCGGAGAGAGCAGGGTTACATTTCCCAGGCCTGCACCGGAAACACAGGACAGGGGGGAAACTGGAGGCAGCGGCGGCCATCTTGTGTCACCCAAGCCGTGAGGGAGGAAATGGGGGGGGTGGGGGGCGGAATGTGTCGTCTGGTGGTGGGAGGGTGGTTAATGGCCTGGGTGTCTGGGACCGACCGCTTCTCTCTGGAATGTTCTGTAGCACCGCGGATAAGTCAATCTGATCTGACAACAGGGTTAGGGGATCAAAGGAACCGCTTCCTCTCATGTGTGTGTGTGAGTGAGAGTGATAGAGAGTGATAGAGAGAGATAGAGAGTGATAGAGAGAGAGAGAGAGAGATAGAGAGAGAGAGAGAGAGAGAGAGAGAGAGAGAGAGAGAGAGAGAGAGAGAGAGAGAGAGAGAGAGAGAGAGAGAGAGAGAGAGAGAGAGAGAGAGAGAGAGAGAGAGAGAGAGAGTGAGAGAGATAGAGAGAGAAAGAGAGAGAGAGAGAGAGAAAGAGAAAGAGAGAGAGAGAGAGAGAGAGAGAGAGAGAGAGAGAGAGAGAGAGGAAGAGAGATAGAGGAAGAGACAGCGGGCTACACTACACATCTCATAGTATAAGTGGCTACAGTGACGAGGAGCAGACACACTGTTTGGTATTTAAAGGACATACCAGTCTAATTTAGACTTCTCTCCATTACCGGAGATCGCCTGTCATTAACACATTTTGTATGTGTTCTAAGTGATCTTTGTGTTTGTATGTGTATATGGTATGTGTTCTAAGTGATCTTTGTGTTTGTATGTGTATATGGTATGTGTTCTAAGTGATCTTTGTGTTTGTATGTGTATATGGTGTGTGTTCCAAGTGATCTTTGTGTTTGTATGTGTATATGGTATGTGTTCTAAGTGATCTTTGTGTTTGTATGTGTATATGGTGTGTGTTCCAAGTGATCTTTGTGTTTGTATGTGTATATGGTGTGTGTTCCAAGTGATCTTTGTGTTTGTATGTGTATATGGTGTGTGTTCTAACTAAGTGATCTTTGTGTTTGTATGTGTATATGGTATGTGTTCTAAGTGATCTTTGTGTTTGTATGTGTATATGGTATGTGTTCTAAGTAGGGATGTCCGATATTATCGGCCTACCGATATTATCGGCCGATATCGGCATTAAAATGTGATATCGGTTGATATCGGTATCGGAAATTAAGAGTTGGACAATATCGGTATAGGTAAAAAAGCCAATATCGAGCATCCCTAGTTCTAAGTGATCTTTGTGTTTGTATGTGTATATGGTGTGTGTTCTAAGTGATCTTTGTGTTTGTATGTGTATATGGTATGTGTTCTAGGTGATCTCAGCTTACTAAACACCATTCACACCGTCATTGATGTTGAAATGGGTGGAAAATACTCAGAGACTTGAAGGTTGTTTGAAAGTTGCTAGGCATACAGTACGTAATTCACCCTGATGAAAACCACTGGGCCGTTTATTTGAGCTAACGTTACCATATTCTCAACTGCTTTGCTCTAAAACACACCGTATACGTTAACCTACTGACACAAAATGAGACGGAGACAATCACCAGTGAATGATATTAGATAGTATGGTCCTTAAATAGTACACACACACACACACACGCACGGCAGTGACGAGCGATAGGGAAGATTGTAAGGAGTTCTTTTATTTTTTTGTCAACGGTGGTTGGTGCAGGGGTTTGGGGGTAGGATTTTTTTTAAATTAGGCAAGCCAATGCTTGTAGTTGGCAAAGAATTTAAATTATGTTGTATGTGCATTTTTGCCTTTCATCCAAAAATGAAATAAAAATATATGAAAAAAAGGAGTGAAAGGAGACAACACGTCTCAACAATTTCATGGGTCAGAATCAAACCCACAACGTTGCAGGTTAACACCTATCCCACCGAGCCACCAGGACTCTCCTCACCTTGATGTTCTCCTCCATCTCCATGTGTCCCAGTAGTTTTCCATTGACGCTGAACAGACAGAACTGGCCCTTGTCGTAGTAGATGGTGCAGTGGCCCTCGGTGGACGACTGGATGAGGCGGGGCCGTGTGCACTTCTCTGGGCCCTCCAGGGTCCGAAGTAGGTCCCCATTCATGGAATGGATCAGACAAGGGCCCTCTGTACACCGAAGACAGTGACGGCAGTTAAAGATCCCATGAAATGAAAAATGTGTTTCCCTCCATTTTTCCTCTTTTGTTCTGTACCTACTCTAGTTCTCATCTATGTATCTCTACGTGTCACAAAATTCACAAACTTGTTATTTTCGTCGAAAGAAATCCATTGTTTTCACTACCTAATCCATCCACTCTGCACTTGAGGGCCAACACCAAAGAAACTGTCCAATACAACAGCTGTATGTACAGTACAGGCCCGGTAGTTAACCAACCAATGGGATATGAGCATTGCTAGAATTACCCATTAATATCACAAGTTAATTACCTGAATACTAGCAGTAACCATTGGTTTCAATCAAGAATAATAACAGTAAGATGCTGCTTGTTTGTTTATATCTGGAGTAGAAAGTAACTTGCTGTAAGTACTAGTACTACAGTATGTTTCATATATATATTTATATTCTAGGATACTTAATAGCTTTACTCCCTTACATGTCACAGTAATTATCCTACTTTTCACTAACTAAACCCGTGTGAACCCAGCAGTTACAAATTACTTTGAAGGAAACAGTTTTTCATATAAAACATAAAGTTGATGAAAACGAAAAAGGTCACGCCTGCCAGCTATAAGAAGAAGTAATTAGAGGCAGCAGAACTGGACCACCGTGCCTTTGAAACAGAGCCTTCAGAGGGTAACACAGACCGATTTGCCCCCAGGAACTGAAATACAACAGCGGATTGTAAATGTATACCGTTACGTTTGAGACTTGAGTACATTCAATATTGCAACATTTTACACTTCTACTTAAGTAGAATCGAATTCAATATTGCATCATTTTACACTTTTACCTAAGTAAAATAATCTTGAATAATAATCTTGAATCAATTACTTTCACTATTCTACATTTACTTAAAGTAAAGAAACTGCACTTCCACCAATGGTTTTTATGTTATCTAAAGCAGGAAAAGCAGTGACTAGTGTCTGGCAAAGAAACTGACATTCTAAATGTCAACACATCGCGTTAACACCAATTTGTATTCACCCAACCACATGACATTTTTGGATGACCCTTCTTGGAAACTTAGTCCATGTGTGTCTCCAGTCACAATACAGAGACACTCTACTCTCTTACCCCTGCAGCCACTGATGACGAGGCCCAGCTCAGCACAAACACTGGCGCACGTCACCTCACAGTCATGTCCCGTCAGGATGGCTCGGGGTGTGACGAACTCTGCTGTGGACGGGCGGGGGAGCACACACACACGACAAGTATTAAAACCACCACAAGCAGCATCAGGGAATACAATCACTTTTCCTGTCACTAGAGGGCAGTCAACACATATTCATAGTGTTAATCTGCATAGGCCTGGTAATAACAAAACCCAATTTTCTGTAATAGAAAGAAACCAATCCAAACAATTCAGGTTCACCAATTCAAACAGCAGTATGGTGCATTATGAACTATACAATAAGAAAATAAATTGTGATTGTGTGCAAATGTAGGAACCAAGGTTAATGTGAGTCAGTGAAAGCAAAAGGTGAAATTACTTTCTAAAAGGCTCTCAATTTGATGACCCTGGCATACTATTCCATAGTACACACTATATCCATGCAGTACACACTATATCCATACAATACTCGCTATATCCATACAATAGTACACACTATATCCATGCAGTACACACTATATCCATACAGTACATTCTATATCCATACAGTACACACTATATCCATACAGTACATTCTATATCCATACAGTACACACTATATCCATACAGTACACACTATATCCATACAGTACATTCTATATCCATACAGTACATACTATATCCATACAGTAGGCCTTTGGCTTGATAGTACTTTATCATGGTCTGATCACATAAACAAAACAGTTTTTAAAATGGGTAGAGCTGTTGCTACTGCCAGGAAATGTGCACCATTCCTTCCATTTGCATTGTTTAATCAGATTGTTTGTACTTTGGTTTTGTGCCACTTGGATTACTGTTCTGTAGTGTGGGCTTCTGCTTCAAAACAGTTGCTAAATAGGTTACAAGTGGTACAAAATAAGGCAGCAAGACTTGTTCTTGGTTGTTCATATAGGACTAGTGTTGTTCAAATGCATGAACGTCTTAGTTGGCGGAGTGTTGAGAAAAGACTTTCTGCCAACTTATTAATTTGTTTTCATAAAGTGATCACAACCCACAGTCCTAAATATATCACGGATAAAATAATTTACAGCTCAAATGTGCACATGCATTTTACCAGAGGGGCAAGTAGAGGGCAGATTATTCTACCCCATGCAAATACTAACAGTATGCAAATAACAGTTTTATATAGGGCTATCAGGGCATGGAATTATCTTCCAAGTGACATAAGAGGTGTAGCAAGCTTAAAATATAAATTAAAATCTTACATGTGAGCCAATATTGATAATGTTGAGTTATGCAATATATTACCGTTGATGTATATATTTAGATATACTTTGTTTGTGTGTTAATGTTGTTGTGTTTCCTCGGTTGGTACGTCTTGCTATGTTGTGTTTCCTTGGTTGGTATGTCTTGCTATGTTTTAATTGTATTATGTTTTAATTGCAATGTATATGTTGTAATGTTTTAATGTTGTCTCGGACTACAGGAAGACTAGTTGACGTCAGCTAATGGGGATCCTTTGCTAATAAACAAATAAACAGTACACACTATATCCATGCAGTACACACTATATCCATGCAGTACATTCTATATCCATACAGTACACACTATATCCACGTGTGCATCATAGCACGCACACACTCCTGTACACAGTCAAAAACAGAGACTAATTCACTCTCATTCACTCTCTAGAACTTGTCACAGATGGCCTCCCTCTCTCTCTCCTTAGCCCACCCTATCTCCCCGTAACCACCCTCAGTGAAACCAGATGTCTCAGAGAAAGAGAGAGAGAGAAAGAGAGAGCGAGATACAGAGAGTGAGATATATAGAGAACGAGAAAGAGATAGAGAGAGATATAGAGAGCGAGCGAGCGAGATATAGAGTGAGAGTGAGAGTGAGAGTGAGAGTGAGAGTGAGAGTGAGAGTGAGAGTGAGAGTGAGAGTGAGAGTGAGAGTGAGAGAGAGAGAGAGAGAGAGAGAGAGAGAGAGAGAGAGAGAGAGAGAGAGAGAGAGAGAAAGAGAGAGTTTGGCCAAGTCAGGCAGTCTCTGATTCTATTGTTTTGGTTGGAGCTGTCAGAGACCCAGACCAAACAAGGTCTCCTTCTCCTTCTCTCTCTAACTCTGTCAGTCGCACTGTCAATAATAATACATACAGGCGTATATATGTGCACAGACAATGTCTCTCTCACTCTCAACTATATTTGAGAGAACAGACTGTTGTATTCACCACATTCATTCCCTAACCCCTAACATTAAAATGCTACATGTAAAGTGAAGCACACACACATTCCTGTCCATGCATAATGCTCTGTGAACATCTCACGCACGTCAGACACCTGACAGCACTGACTGCCCTCACAGCAGTTGAACCCACAGTAAGTAATTTGGACTATGGGCTAATATCAGTTGAACCCACAGTAAGTAATTTGGACTATGGGCTAATATCAGTTGAACCCACAGTAAGTAATTTGGACTATGGGCTAATATCAGTTGAACCCACAGTAAGTAATTTGGACTATGGGCTAATATTCATCAATTCAGAGACGTCTCTTCAGCCTCTATCTTTGCATCAGGGTTGGTATCAAACTTAAAATTCCATCAATAGGATGTAATAATTTATGATATTACTAACTCACTATGTAAACAACTGCTGTCATGTTTTTTTTGTTAAAGAAAGTACTGTATTGAAAGTACCTGTGTAAATATTAAATTATTATATTTCTGATTGTAAAGTGATTGTGATAATCATCTTTTAACTGACCAAACCCCCACCTACATGATACTTTCTGTTTCCATAGCAACACCGCAGTAGAATAGGAGAATACAGGAAGTGGATTATAATATATATATAATATTTTGTCATGAATAGGTTTTCCTATCCAAACTACTGAGAAGTGAGAACTGATTGATTTATCATCCTTCTGTTTCCATTTTGAATTGGTTGAATTTAAAGTCTCTCTCTCTCTCTCCTCCTCCCCCCCCCCCCAATAAAAGCAATTGTAGTGTAACATTGGGTCTCTGGTGACCTTTGAAGTGTGTGTGTCTGAGCGTGTGTGTGTGTCTGAGCGTGTGTGTGTGGGGGGGCTAGTGGTAGGTGTTGAGTTCATTAGGAGTTCATTACCAGGGGAGGCCGAGGGGGGCTGTGTTTCTAGTCACCCAGGGTCCTCTTTTACAGAGGAGGGTCAAGTTCAACCAACACAAGGCAGAGGGATCTCAGCAGTGCAGTCTATGACAGTCTTAAAGGCACATATTATGTATCTTCTCAACTATTGTATATAACTTCCCTAAATTTGTTTTTGCAAAGAAACAAGTGGAAATCGAATTATTTATTATAAATGATTAATTTTCTTCCATTGTATTGAACACAGTATTTCTGGTGAGTGTAGAAACACACTAAATGTCAAATGTAATTATTTATTATATTATTATTTTTGTGAATGTAGCACTACACTAAATGTAAAATATAATTATTTATTTTATTATTTAGTGAATGTAGCAACACACTAAATGTAAAATGTAATTATTAATTAAATTATATTATTTGGTGAGTGTAGAAACACACTAAACGTAACAACTTAATAATAATAATTCATTTATTTTATAAAGCGCTTCTCAATGACCCGAAGTCGCTGACAATAGGCAAAAAGAAAAACAAAGAAACATAGAACCACAGGGAACAATATGAATACAATATTATATTATTTTGGTGTGTAAAATGTAATTATGTAGGGTTTTAGAAAATAGGTATTAGGGGTATATCCTGTATAAGGCATTGGTATAATTGGTAATTTCGTTGGATATACACTGTACACGGTAAAATATTATTATAGACTTTTTTGTTGTTTTCTGTTTCTGTACTTGCATGTCATTTTAGCCACCTTGATTGTTAGTTTCATTATGCATTGTGTGTTGAGTACTGACTTTTAATAATTTTTGTTTTGCAATAAAAAAAAAAAAAAAAAATGTAATTATTTATTATATTATTTGGTGAGTGTAGCAACACACTAACTGTAAAATGTAATCATTTCCTTCCCTGCCCCACACCCAAGAGTAAAATGAACAGCTAATTGATCAACTACAGCTAATTGATTGCTTGAGTCTCCCTTGTGACATCACAACGACTGCAATCCATACAAAGACCAGGCAAAACAAATGTTCCTTAATACTGTATGTCCCTTTTAAGATGGACGCGGAAATCCCACAAAGTGCTTTCAAGTTATAACAGCAATCATTTCATAAGAGTAGGTGTGCAATTTCTTTTTGCAATATATCTATTTTTATTTTATTACATTCTTTATGCTACTCCCTCATGAGCCCTAGAGAGCCTTTATTTCGGGGCAAATGTATTAGGCCATTCCTAACAAGTGTTCCAAGTTAAAATTGAGGGATGATGTGCAGTTCTTAATTTTACATTTTGGAGAGTTATGCAATTAAAGGGGCATTTCACTAATAATTTTGTCCTGCAGCCTTACTGATAGTCCAAAGTTTATTTTGCTACAGCCTTTATTTTTATATAAATGTATAAAACAACATACTAACTTGAAAACTACTAAAATATGTATTTTCTCAAAAATAATTCCTCTGCAAGGCTTAGGCAGAGGCATAGGCCATCAATTAAATGTGTTTCATTTTCACCCTATCACTGATCTACATGGAATACCGCCCGATGACATCACTCATAGGTCGAATTCAAACGACTTAACTCTCAGACCAAATTAATATGTGTCAAGACCGTTTACAGTTTTGGGATTCATGACATTATATCGTGCATAATAAATAAACGTGTTTCCCCCCCCCCAGTGAAGTGCTCCTTTAGGATAGGAACCTAATCTAAACTGTATACTGTAGCGCTTTCGCTCAAGTAGTTGGAACTTTCCAGCGCTTGTTAAAAGCAGTGCCCTCTTTAATTCAATTATACAACTTTGAAAGCGGAGACGCGATAGAGGTCGCTCATGAGATTGACACTTGAACCTTTTCCACAGGAAAACACGGCTTCTGTAAAGCTTTCATTAGACTTCTCAAATACACTTGAACTTCAGGTTAGAGGTCGCTTTAAAAGACAGTAAACCAACCATTACAAACGCCGGTATCCTCCACTGGCTCTTCTAGTAAAAGAACCCTAGGGGTATAGGCTACAGGCGAGTGGAATTTTAAAAGGTGCTTCCAGCAGTATTTCAAATAATAAAAAACAAGTCTTCTACATTTAGATTTAATATATAATGACCAAGGTTTACTTGACATAAAATAAGTAAAAACAAACTAAGTAACTAACTATATGAATAAATAAAGTGATGAATATGTCAACAAATGGGTAGAAATAAAGATGACAGCATTTTATTTAAACAAGGACTAACACTATAATATACATTTTCAATCGGATTTGCTGTATTTGTATGTATGTATGGCTAAAAAAGATATTCTTTTTACATTGGTCATGTTTGTAAACACTATAGATCTACAGTATATTCAGGTTTACAACTGGTTAAGTTAATTTACCATCTACAACATTTACAACAAGCGCTGCATGGGTAAGGCTAAGAGAATAATCAAAGACCCCAGCCACCCAAACAACTGCCTCTTTGAACTGCTGCGGTCAGGCAAGCGATACCGGAGTCTCATGGCAAGCACAGAGAGACTCAGAAGGAGCTTCTATCCCCAGGCCATCAGGATGCTCAATGAACAATAACAAACCATCAATACACCCACAGCACACACATCCACCACACACTCACTTTAAATAAACAACACACTGTAGCACCCACTTTACCACTTTAGACACGAACACACTTTATATTTATTGGTAAGGAGATTTGCACATCAATCTCATTCCTTATTGCACCTCACCACCACAAGGTGGCACCACAAGCTAAGCTATACCTCACCATTTCTACACTGTACTGTACATGCACTGTATATACTATACTGTATATAGTAGAAATCTTTTGTTGTTTACACTTGTTTACGTACTTGACTTTCTATTTTATATTACTTATTTTATACATCTTTTTATTATCTAGCACACTCTCAGGAGCAAAACAGAAAGAAGCATTTCATGCAAAGTATTCTGTATTTCTGTATGACAACTAATAAAGAAACTTGAAACTTGAGGCAGAAACCGGAGTGGGGCTTTAAGCATCAAACAATTACCTTGCAAAAGTACATTTATTGAATATACATACAGTAAACCTATTGGTTCATAACCGTAGACACATATTGATATTTCTAAGTGTTAATGTTTAACTGCACCAAAAAGCAAACGCCCCCGGACTGCTCGCCAAACATGTAGTGGGTTAAACAGCAGACTGCTCGCCAAACATGTAGTGGGTTAAACAGCAGACTGCTCTCCAGACATGTAGTGGGTTAAACAGCAGACTGCGCTCCAGACATGTAGTGGGTTAAACAGCAGACTGCTCTCCAGACATGTAGTGGGTTAAACAGCAGACTGCGCTCCAGACATGTAGTGGGTTAAACAGCAGACTGCTCTCCAAACATGTAGTGGGTTAAACAGCACTCTGCACAGCGTCACCTCAACCGCCTAAAATGTCTACATTTCATGAAGTTAACAGCCAAACATCCTAAATGTCTCTCAGAGCTGACTTATGGCCGACAAGGCCGGGGATTAAAGCACGATGTGGGATTTCACTCACAGCAGATCAATAAAGGTGATATATTGGTGTATCGTTTAACCTTTAGAGCCACTCCCTGCCATTTGGTTTGCATTAGGGACACATCTGATTACAATCTAATACCTATATATAACCACAGCCTGGACACTGAGGAAGGCAGCGCTTATCTGGGGTCTGTGTGTGTGTGTCTCCGTGTGTGTGTGCGTGTGTGCGTGCGTGCGTGCGTGCGTGCGTGTGTGTGTGTGTGTCTGTGTGTGTGTGTGTGTGTGTGTGTTTGACTGCAAGAAGAGTGTGTAGATGTATGTACGTGCATGAGTCTGTGCGTGAGAGAGAGTGAGAAAGGTTTACTGGCGTTATCACAAGGCAGCCGACCTATAACTGCTCTCAAACTTCAGCAACGGGTTCATTGAAATAAAAAATAAAACTCCCCACACTTTTTGAATTCCCTTTAAGACAAAATATAAGTTAATGTAAAAAAAAACTGAAACACTGTATTCTGGTTAACTCTACACATCTGACCTTACAGCCAGAAATAACCCATTTTACAACAAGACTGCTTTGTGCAATTCTATTAAAGGGGACATATTTTCAACAATGTTATACAACTTCCACGAATCTGTGGAACATGTTTGTTAAGTTTTTGCAAAGAAACTAGCCTGAATATAATCTGAATGATTTCATTTACATTTACATTTAGTCATTTAGCTGACACTTTTATATCCAAAGCGACTTACAAGTTCTGTACGACAATTCAGCAGGAAGGGTACAACTCTATCAGCTGAGCAACAATGTTCATCAAAGTGTTGAAACTTGAGTGCTGCAGTGTTGAGTGCATAGTAGTAGAGACGTGTTAGTATATTAGGAAGAGTACATGTTAGTAGAGGACAGTAAGAAGGTTAGTATTTCATCCCTTGTATTGATACAATTTCAAATTCATTATTTCTCTCTCTGCCTGGCTGGCTGCTACTCCACACCCAAGAGTAAAATAAAACCTTTACAAACTGGGCAGTACATCAAGTAAGCAGTGTTCCTGGCTCCAAAAAGCACAGCTAATTGATTAATTAAAGCTAATTAATTGCTTGTGTCCCCCTCGTGATGTCACAATGAGCAATAATTGTTTAGGCTTGTTAATCTGAAGACTTCAAACCCTGGCCAAACAGCACGGAGTACATATGTCATTTCCCCCATTACAGTCAGACTGAATGCATACTAAGACGACACCCATTTTCCACAATGTCCTTTAAACAGCTCTGAAGCTCTATTCTCCAGAGGACAAAACGAATACTTTAATGGACAATTTTAATTATGATGATGAACTTTGTCACCAGTTTATTACACCAGTTCAACCGCACTGTAAAACGCTGTTAAACTCAATATACATTTCACACTCATGAGTTTTTGTTCCAGCAGAGCTACACTCTAGGATGTAGTTACCCATCAACATTTTAGGATATGTATTAATTTATCTTCTTGATCTTTATTTTATTTTATATTTCTTACTTTCTCAGCCCACTATATCTCATCAACACCAGTGTTGATAAACATTATTGTGTAAACAATCTTTAAATAGCCTCAAAATTTAAGCTCCTGTTTACCCGTTTATATTATGTCATTGTCATATGATGTCATTGTCAGTTGTATCAAATGCTCAGACAAAAGAAACCTACCTCATCCTATAGTCCACCGATAGGATATGTACGATAGTCATATATATATATATATATATCAACAATACATTCCATATATTCACATACAAATCAAATCAAATTTATTTGTAAGGCCCGACAACACACTGTCCCCATGGGCCGTACACGTCTTCTTTAAACAAGTCAAGAAGAAACATCACAATAAGTCAAGAACAAAACAAGAACACCATAAGGTCCAAACAATTTAAAATAAATGCTAAATAAATAAATGCATACCTGTATATATTATATCTATATCTGTATATATCCCATACCTACTCTTACCTGTATCACTGTACATAATTATACTGTACTATCAGTTTAGCATATATTACCAGTAGATTATATATATATATATATATATATATATATATATATATATATATATATATATATATATATACATGCATATATCACATTTAATCACTTGTACATTGTATATTATTAATGCACTTTACTGTTACATTTGCACTCTGGTTAGATGCCAACTTCTTTTCATTGTAATGTACTTGTGCTGTGCAATGACAATACATTTGAGTCTAATCTAATCCAACACCGTCGTATGATGTCATTGTCAGCTGTCTCCCATCCCATATAATGTGTTCAGTGGTGAAAATACCCAAATGTGTTTACATGTGGCTTGCAGAGTGGGGCTTTAAAGACACAAATAATATAAATATTCATCAAATAGCGAGACTAATGATTCCATGACAATGTATTTCAGCTCTTTAACCAGCAGATGGCAGTAGTGTCTGTCTATACACTGTGAGGAAATGTCTGTCTATACACTGTGGAGCCATGGGGGGTGGAGTGTGTGTGTGCGCGTGCGTGTGCCTGTGTCTGTGCCTGTGCGCGTGTGTGTGTGTGTGTGTGTGTGTGTGTGTGTGTGTGTGTGTGTGTGTGTGTGTGTGTGTGCGTGCGTGCATAAACAGTGGGTACTGCCTCTGTGTCTGTGAACGTGTACATGTGCATATCAGCGATGGAGAGGCAGCGGTGTCAACGCTTATGAAGTGTGTGGGATGTTCACAGAGCATTATGTATGAGAAGGAATGTGTGTGTGTGTATGTGTACACACACACACACACAGTACACACATTTGTATGTGTGACTGGAGGGTTCAACTTGAAAGTACTCTGTATTGGAAGAGGAATAAAGGAAAGTCTACTGTGTGTGTGTGTGTGTGCGTGCGTGACTTGTGTGTGTGTGTGACGTGTGTGTGTGTGTGTGTGTGTGTGTGTGTGTGTGTGTGTGTGTGTGTGTGTGTGTGTGTGTGTGTGTGTGTGTGTGTGTGTGTGTGTGTGTGTGTGTGTGTGTGTGTGTATTGTGGGTAGTGTGTAGTGTCTGATTACCACTTTGTTTGTTCCTCCAGCTACATACACACCCACCCACCCACACATATATATATATATATATATATATATATATATATATATACACACACACACGCGCACATACACACACACACACAAGCACACACATGTGCATAGTCTACTGTCGTTTAACCAAATAGAGTTATAGTTAAACAGACTGCTGAAGTTGGAATGATGAATATTGAATATTAATACTATTATTAAAGGTTGATTCCTGACGGAGTAGTTGATGCAGCGTCTTCAGAAGAGTGGCTGCAGCTTCCATCATCTGTTTGATATCAGAGACACTGGAGTCGCTTTTTTTGGTGACTGTTCACTGATTGAGTTAAAATGAGTTTTCTTTCTTCCTTTCAAATGTTATTTCCTTGCAAATGATTGATTGGTCAAGTTACTACTTGATTTCTAGTGGTTTGAATATTTAGCATTTGTCTGTATGTTTTTTCTAATGTCGAGTTTGTTATCATTATTATTATGATTACAGTATTAAATTACTTATGCCTGTTTTCAGTTTCCTTTCCTTAGAACAAACCAATCAATAATAGACCCAATGATCCTGTCATCAACCTTGGCATCGCTGCTGTCAATAAAGCCTTAAAGGAATTAACATTGTGTCTGACCTGCAGACATTTACACTTCTTCTCCAAGAGGAAACAAACCTTTCCCATAACTTCCAACTTGTGGGCAACAAGGAAAACATCATCATCTATAGGTCCTGTCTGGTCCTTATTAACCAAATACCATACAAAATACTTTAGTGTCACCAGGAAAAAGGCATACACATCTCTAGGCAGTACAAAATAAGGAGAGAACACAGCATAAATAATATAATAACAATATGACTGTACTACCATATGTTAGTGGTTGTAGATGGCATCACCATATTCATAAACACCAACATGACTACAATCATGACATCAGTACATCCACCATCATAGTCATCATCATCAACAGTAACAGTCAATGACGATGTTCAAAACGTCCCTGCAGCAAGTAACAAGGCCTTCCTGAATCTCTCTGAAGAGCACCTTTGCGTAACAAGCCTGTCACTAAAAGTGCTCGTCAGCTCGTTAAAAAGATAGCACATTGGATGATCCTCATTTTGTATAACACTCTTGAGCTTCCTACTCGTTCTTTGCTCCATGATCACGTCTAGGGTCACGCCAATAATGGTTCCTGCCTTCCTGATCAGTGAACAGTGATCTTGTTCCTGTCTTCTGAGCTTTTAAGCAAAATGACAATTTGTCATACATTTCAGTGGCTTACTTCACAGCATGGAGGACAGCCTCAACTGACCAAATTAGCACCATGGATGCTGTGGTGCTGGGCTGTGTGAGCGCCCTGCTTTGATCATGGCTAGTGCCATATTTTATAGGAACGTTAGGGCCCTATTTTTCAATTTTATCGACCACTGTGACCCCAACGGTCCCTGGGACGGGGGTGAACTTTTCATGTAGTGGCCTGGTGAACTCTGACGCATTCACCGTCTTAAAGTGGCCTCACTTTCTTCTGCTCTCTAAGACACACACATGTGCGCACAGCCGCACACACATACACACACACACACACAGATATTCTTTCTCACATGCACAAACACACAAAAGCTGTCCTCTCTCCCATGCAAACACACACAAACAATACCCACTACACACACACACTTCTCTCAAACACACACACTCATGCACACAAACAAACACACAAAGCCCCCCTACCACACACACTCTCAAACACATTAGTGGAGCCCATTCGTTGTGCAGCAGTGCTGGGAAATCCAATCTGTGTGGAGGAGGCTGAGCTGGTCAGATGAAACTAGTTGTTACTTTACACAGAGAGGCCGTAAATCACACAGTCACAACTGTCTGAGAGAGAATACCCCTGTGTGTGTGTGTGTGTGTGTGTGTGTGTGTGCGTGTGTGTGCGTGTGTGTGCCTGTGTGTGCGTGTGTGTGTGTGCGTGTGTGTGTGTGTGTGTGTGCGTGCGTGCGTGTTTGTTGTATGTGTGAATGTGTGTATGTATGTTTGAGTATGTACTGTATGTGAGTATGTATGTGCAGTATGAGTGAGTGAGTGAGTGAGTGAGTGAGTGAGTGAGTGAGTGAGTGAGTGATCGAGTGAGTGATCGAGTGAGTGAGTGAGTGAGTGAGTGAGTGAGTGAGTGAGTGAGTGAGTGAGTGAGTGAGTGAGTGAGTGAGTGAGTGAGTGAGTGAGTGAGTGATGCAGGAGAGGAGTATTACTCATTCACTACCCCCTGTCCAAATGTTGCCTACAAGTCGGGGGAATCGAACCGGCAACCATACTGACATAAACCTACCCCTCTCCCTCTCTACCACCATTGATGCTCTATTGGGTCCTATGTGTGTATTGTTATCTCTACGTGTGTGTGTGCTTACTGGCAAGGCTCTGTGTGTGTGTGTGTCTGTGCTTACTGGCAGGGCTCTCTCCGATGCTGCAGTTCTTGCCGTTCCAGTACCAGAGCAGCAGTGTGGCGTCTCTGGAGCCGGAGAGGACGTAGCAGTCTCCTCCGATGTAGGACTCCGACCTGGACAGGCAGGTGACCACGTCCCCGTGACCAAACACGATCTGAGCCAGCTTCCCTGGGAACACAACACATCACTGTGACCAAACACGGTCTGAGCCAGCTTCCCTGGGAACACAATACATCACTGTGACCAAACACGATCTGAGCCAGCTTCCCTGGGAACACAACACATCACTGTGACCAAACACGATCTGAGCCAGCTTCCCTGGGAACACAACACATCACTGTGACCAAACACGATCTGAGCCAGCTTCCCTGGGAACACAACACATCACTGTGACCAAACACGATCTGAGCCAGCTTCCCTGGGAACACAGACATGACTGACAGTTACAACTACAGCTGCAATGGACGAATTGCAAGTCATCACAACTCCATTTACCGTAATCTTCGCACTATAAGCCGCACCTGAATATAAGCCGCAGCAGCTAAATTGAATGATGTGTACATATATAAGCCGCACTGGACTATAAGCCGCAGGTGTTTTAATGTTTAATTACCATATGTAAGGGTTCGTGCACAGAGGGGATTGTCGGGAAAGAGACGGCTGTTTGAGGAAGCTCCCATTTATTAACATTTTTGTTTAAACAGGAACGATAGCCAGTTAGCCATCGCCGGGTACAGTAGGTACCAACGTTAGCTCTCATAACGATAGCCAGTTAGCCATCGCCGGGTACAGTAGGTACCAACGTTAGCTCTCATAACGATAGCCAGTTAGCCAGCGCCAGGTACATATAGGTACCAACGTTAGCTCTCATAACGATAGCCAGTTAGCCAGCGCCAGGTACATATAGGTACCAACGTTAGCTCTCATAACGATAGCCAGTTAGCCAGCGCTAGGTACATATAGGTACCAACGTTAGCTCTCATAACGATAGCCAGTTAGCCAGCGCCAGGTACATATAGGTACCAACGTTAGCTCTCATAACGATAGCCAGTTAGCCAGCGCCAGGTACATATAGGTACCAACGTTAGCTCTCATAACGATAGCCAGTTAGCCAGCGCTAGCCAGCACCTGCGAAATCCAATGCCAAACTGATGATATCAGGAGCTATCAGTAGCTAGATAACATTAGACAACGCCTCATGTATTAATAAACTAAAGTGAATAGTTCGTTGACTGGGTCATTTTGTTTAATGCTTCAGTTATGTTGAAAGAGGAGCTCTGAGCTGCTCATGCACTCCTCTTGCCGTAATGGTTTGTTGACGTGGTTATGTGAGGCGGAGGAGAAGGGGCAAGGCGTGCACTGCTGCAGCAGATTTAGGAGTCTGATCCGACGGTCACAGAGCTGAGGGAGTGCGCCCAGTTAGCTGTAAAAATCCATAGATTAGCCGCACCGCTATATAAGCCGCAGGGTCGAAAAATGGGGGGGAAAGCCGCGGCTTATAGTCCGAAAATTACGGTACTCACTTTTGTTTCTGAAATAGAGTTTACCTACTTTTTCAGTGAGTATAGTTTATTGGAGATTTAAATTGAGTGTATGCAGTATACTGTATATTATTAGAATTAGATGACATATCATCATGTAACTCGAGAATCGAGGTACGGATTTGGTCGAGTGAGGTGGCATTCAAAGTGCCGTGACTTTAGTCTGTTCCGCCGGCGGGCCGTTGCATGTTAAGAGGAAGTATATACAGTAGGATATATGACATCACAGTATATTATTGTATATTATATGGGTTTAAAAAACAATATATTATTATGTCAACAACATTTTTATATTAGGTTTTAATTTGAATGGCATCTGGCCAGGGACAACAGGTGAAAACTAGCCCTTGTGGCTACAGGCACTCACATTTATAGAAATGTTGTGCACTGTCCTTGTCAAATGAACTCATAATTAAATACATCACTGGCTGGAGATCTTAGTTGACCCACCTGTTACTTAAACACAGTAGAATTACACACATGCAAGGACGTTCAGATATCTACACAGGAACATGTGCCGCACACGGCAATAATACAATTAAACAACAGAGTGATTCTACCTTTCAAATCCCACAGAGACCATATTGTTTTAACACAAAAGGTATTCAGTGTAGATTCCCATCAGCATGTATTTATTGACACGCTGTCTGCTGACCTATTAGGTGACATCACATACTTCTACTGATCTGAACGCCACAGTAAATATTTGTTCCAGCTCTCTCTATCCTTGTGTGTGTGTGTGTGTGTGTGTGCGTGTGGTAAATATTGACGATGAATTTCATAATTAATATGTGTGAATAAATTAGAGAACCATAAATGTAAAGCCAGATGTACCTTTCAATAGCAGAGTGGACTCAGTGGGTTAAACAGTCTCAACTGTCAGTTGAGACAGCTGCATCAGATAACAGCTGCAACAGTTATTTCAACCCCCACTCAAGCAATGACTAAATTAGAGAACAAACGACACCTTCTCGAACTGACTGTATGTAAATGCTGATCAAGAGACAGCTGGGTTGACCACAGGGCAGACCAGTTTAGACTTGTTGAAGCATGGACACTAACTCACAGACAAAGTAATCTATTAATCAACTGTTTAGTATCAAAAGGTATCATATGATGTCTGGTATCAGTCTTAGAAAGCACTGACTGTACTTGGATGATATTAGACATCTATAGCCATATAGAAGGAATGTTAAAGTTATATATTATTCATTTAAGAGGAGATTTCTGTAGGGACAGACCCAATCAGGAAGACACTGACGGGGGCCACTAGCGTCCCCCTCTGGGTATTGAGTCAAGATCCACACGGGAGATCAAAGGGGGGGGGCAGCCAGCCTCCCCCCAGAGAAACCCAGAGGGAGGGGCTGCCAGCGCCCACCGGACACCCCCACAAGAAGACGCCGCTGGATTGGACCAGCTATATGTATTATTGGCTAGAAATGATAGGATATAAGGCCCAACATAGGGTTATTCAGGAGCTCTCGGACCCAACCAGGGGTCTGGGGGCTCCCCCACCGCTTCGAAACCACCCAGAAACAACTGTGAGCTGATGGCATTTTACGTGAGTAAAATCATGGGAAACACCAAATGGTTGTTTATAGATTAGAGTAATGTTGTACAGATCCCTGATCTGTAAACCAGATTTACTCATGTATAATGTGTACAGTAAACCATGTATGTTCAAATTATGTTAACCAAGTGACTGTTTGATGTGCAGTATTTAGGTTTGGATTGCAAACCTGATTGTGATATTTCTGTACAACAGACAGCTGTTAAATATTCTCTGATCATCTGTTGTATGTAGAAGTCAACCTTCTATTCACCTTGGACTCCTGGCTCTGATCAAATAAATCAGCTGAGTTGAACTACAATTCTGGTTTGTCTGGCGTACACGTTTTATTCTTCATCTGCATTAAGCCAGATGAGGAGACCAACCATTCTATCAAGTATGAATCTTTCCTCCTCCTTCCAGATAAATCAATCTCATTGTATTGTGCTACAATAACCTCAAATTATTGTAGGAAGTCTGTGGGATTTTACTACAGAAATGGTGCCGTGTTTCCCTACCCTTTGTGTCTCCCCCTGAAAAGGTGCGGTAGGGTCTTGTTATATGTATCATATCTGGACCGTGCTGTAAGTTGGGGACACGGGGCGAAGAGCTGGGGTGTTGCTGCGTTTGAAGTGATTAACGATGGGCTTGTTGTCTGAATGGATGAGGGAGAGGAGCAGGATGGAGGTTGGTTGTGTACGCCACTGTTTGGGGCCCGCGGTGAATATGGCGTCTGCATGCAGGGTTGGGGGTTGCGGTGGGAACAACTGGAGCGGTAGATGCAATATTATTAACAATAGAGCTTTGTTTTGTCAGCCAGGACAACAAAGACCAGCAACAATTTATCTTTATACTGTAATATTAGTCTGGTTGTTATCATCTTACGGCATAGCTTTGTTTTGTCAGCCAGGACAACAAAGACCAGCTTTATACTGAAAACAGACTGCTTTGTTTTGTCAGCCAGGACAACAAAGACCAGCTTTATACTGAAAACAGACTATAACAACAACAACAATATCTTAGCTTGTGTGTCCGGAGGTATGACGATCGCGCTTGTTGTGCAGTGAACATGCAAACGTAGGCTTTTTGTGTTTGTGTGTTCATTCAGACACAGGAGGCCGGTCTCGGCCCAGCGGGCCACGGGGGTTAGTTAACTCGTATGGAAGGTACTTTATGAGCTATACGGGGGAGTTGCACCAAGAAGGGTGGTGGCGCACAGACTATCTGGTCATGTTGTGGAAGATAGCGTCGCATGACGGCAGGTAAAAGGCTTTTCTTGCTAGGAAGCACGGTTATTCTGTTGTATACGACAGGGGCGCGTTCTGAGTATATAATTGCCCTAAAATTATTCTCAGGAAGAGGGCGCAGGTAAGACGAGGAGATTTGACTGTTCTGAAATGGAAGGGGAACTGGGTCCAAGGTGCATTGTGTCCCTGCTTGTAGCCACAGATAGCGGGACGGGGACCGTGAGTGACGGGTCAGTATGGGCATAATTGCGTCGGGCTAAGGGTTCTGTTACTATTTCAGAACATACGAGTCAAGTATGGTGAAAGGTTGTTAGACCCTGGCATGATCAGCGCAGGGGTCTGTGCGATTGCAGGATTAAAACGTAGTAGTTAATGGAAATGTAGGGTGCCGGCGTGTTCAGGGTGCGTTATCCTTTTTAAGCTTGAGCGAAACCGGCCTGTTGATTAATTACGTTCGCTGTGATACAAAAACGATTCGGTCGAACTGACTGATAAGTACTTAATGGTTTTGTTATGATATTTTAATGACCAACGGACATATTATGTTTGAGGCGAGTCCCTGCTGTTGGTTGGGGCTAGCTGGCTAGCTCTGTGGAAAAGTCCGCTGTGAAGCTGGGGACGTTACGATGGCGTTATGAGGGAATTGATTAAACACTGTGGCGGCGATTACAAGTAAGAGGCGGTTGAGACGCAGGGTGGCAAAATTGTGGCCGTTTTGAGGGTTATTATTAATGCGGTAACGTGGTAAATGATATTGAGGATTCGCTGCTTGGTGACGTCATGGTGTTGTGGAGAGTATGTAACGTTCGCGGTGCTATGGAGTGAGGCAGAGAAGGTAGGAGAAAGGGTTCGTGTTGAACTATGTGTGCGGCGTTGGTTGGTGTAAATGTTTTAAAAATTATTTTCTATTAGAGTGGTTGGCTATTTGAAGCTTGTGTGAATTGTTTATGCTTTGGATGGTACTGAGCGAATTGCGTGGATGAACGGATCTTGAAAGGCAAGGTTCCCGTGAGGGCCTTGAACGTCGCATTAGAGCTGGCTAAGGCTAGTTAGCTTGCATGCCGTTGTTTTGTGGCGTTTGGGGCGCGGCATATGTTACGTTTCGAGTTTTGAGAAAGATGTTGGGGAAGGGGTAAAGAAACGTGATAAATGTCGTGGCAGATTATGAGTATCGGGACATGTAATTATGTTGTCGTGGCCGACCTTGGTTGTCATAGCAACGTTAACAGCCGCTTCGGTTGCCACTGCGCATGCGCGGTACAACGTGGATGGGGTCTCGTGCATTCGGAATAGTTCGCTCAGGGGATAGAAACGGGTAAGAAAATATTCTGCATTATGTAATATGGTTATATTTGTAAATTGTGCATTGTATTTTTGTGTAAGCAGGGGAAGAGATGTAACATGTATGGTGGTTAGGTTAGGTTAGAGATAAGTACAGCTCAATACACACAATTGTTAAGGGGATGCAGACCAGAGGAAGACTTTTGTCTTGTTTACATCAGGGTCCCCCAGTTTCAATTCATCAGATAGTCAGTAATACGTTTATGACATACCAGATTTGCAAATTCAGTCACCCGTGTTAAAATACATCATAACTTTTATTGCATACATGATATAAACGGTAGTTTGAGAGTAGTTATAGGCTGAATTTGGGTAAATGCTCTACACTAAAGTTACATGTTGCTTGCAGTAAAATCAATTTAGGACTAACCACTATAAATGTTATGCTGAGATGAAACATGCTTACATGTAAAATGTTCTATAGATGATAGCGTATTTCCAGTTTTTTAATTTGTGTAACGTGTACAATGGTAAGCTTGAGGATAATAATGTTGTGTTTTATGTAGCTTGATGTAAGATACTTGTTATAGCTTTAATAACGCTGGAGATTTAAATAGGATAATGTTTATATTATTTACTAAATGTTTTTGTAGTGGAATTTGATACAAGCCCGGTTGTGAAGCAGGATAATTTACTGATGCTTGTTTTAGATTGCTAAATCTTTAATACACTGTTGATATGGTTAGGACATGTGTTTATGCTTGTTTTAGATTGTTAAAATCTTTGATATAGTGTTAAAGTGTTGACACAAGCCTTCGACTTGTAGGATAATTTATTGATGGAGGCTTGCTGAAGATGACAAATTTTGACATGAGTGTTTTATTAATCCTTAATAATTTTATTAATTCAAAAACCTGGGGGCGCTTAATCCTTAATAATTTTATTAATTCAAAAACCTGGGGGCGCTTGCCTCTGGGAAGATGAGAAGTGTGATTAACCGTTTAATGATTTACAGATGAAGGGTTGTATTACCCAGGGGGGTAGGAATCCTTTTGAGGCGGGCCAATAGGCCCAAGGGGGGTCAGGATGTACAGCTGTTGTTTACAATGGCTGTTTGTTCTTTTATGACAGGATGACGTGAGATTAGATGCAACAGGAGAGAGAGGTGAAGATGCAGGAGACAGTTATTTTTATGACAGGGGAAATGTTGAGACAGGAAGCGTGCTAATACAGGACACAGCTGATGGAGGAGTGAGCACAGTAATTGAATTAAGATAGCCAGCTCAGATGAGGTTAATTACATTGGGGGGCTACCTGTTTGATTAGAAGGATTAGCTTTGGCTCTCAGGACACTGGGTATGTTTTGGGGTCTATCGCTGAGGGGGTTCCCAGACTTCCTCTGGATGTGAGGAGTAGAAGATACAGTGAGAACTGTATGGTGAGAAAGTGTGTGTTGTATTAGCCAGAGATGAGTGTAGCAAGATGAGAGAGTAGAAGAGATGAGCGCAGGGGAACTAACCCATTGTCGGTCTGTGGTTGATTAACGAGTGTATGAGAGAAATATATGTTTATAATATGAATGATTACTGGAGCTCGTAATTTTGGTTGAGCTGGTACAGATGGTATTTTTTATTTAAATTTAATTTTTGTATGTATGTGTGAGATTGAGATGTCCTTTAGTGAATGATTGAGCGGGGGATGGGGGCAAGGAGGCTTTGGGACCCATTCACACACAGGCACACACACACACACCCATTCACATTCACACACACACACACACACACACACAGACACACACACACACACAGACACACACAGACACATTCACACAATTTGATACACACACACAACTTAGCTTTCACTTTAAAAATAACAAAATGTGTTTGGGTAAGGAGTGTATCGAACCACTTGGGTTATACCATTATCATTTGTTTCATATCACTTGTTTTACTGCATTTGATTTGATTTCTGTTGAATGTTTTGTAGGGATGAGGTATTGAATTTAAATTTTTGGATTTCTTTTCTATTTTTATCTATGATTGCGTGGCCTGAATGGGTGTGAATGGAGCCTGTAGAGGGAGACTGTGCTGGCTTGAAAGGTTTTAAATTTCTTTTCTTTTCTTTTTTAATAACCATTGAGGTGGTCTACATGTGACATCTGTTGGAATGTTTTTTTGATTATTTGCGTTTTGTTTGTTGTTTCTCTATGATCTGGGGAGAGGACGGTTGGAGCGTGAGATACATTGGATCAGATCAATGGCAGTTAAGTGGTCCCATTACGTTTTGCATAATGATTAACCATTTGGCGTCTCTTGAGAAATATTTGACATATTGTATAAGGAAAATTTGTTCTGTGTTTTTGTTCCCTTGCAGTTCAGTCGGAGGGGGAGGATGGACCGTCACAAGTGGGGGGATCATGGGGAAAATGTGTAGGAATACATTTCATTAGATTATGACACGATGGTGTGACCCGTTCAGTCAGTTCCTGTGGGAGATTGTTGGATTATGAAGGGAGGTCGCTTGGGACTCTACCCCTCCTTCAATATAGCCCCGATACAAAGGCCGGAGGTTGAGACATACCTCCAGACTGACGGAGTCGTTCGTCTGTAGATCCATGGAAATACAGTCATGGGACAGGATATGACGAGGTCCAGGCCTAAAAACAGTGGCTTCAGCTGAGGCTGGCCGGCATGGGGTGGAGGGGGGGGGGGCGAAAACGGTCGGAGACTGTGCAACCAAAGCGTTGAACAAGGGCCTCTGTGTGGTTGATTGGTGTGTTGGACGGGAAGTGACTGAACGGTAACAACTGGTATAGATTATGAGACAACGCGAGAGTACTAAACTAAACACATACACATAGGTAGAGTAAAAAGCAAGGTGTAGGTTATGGCCGACATGGTGAACATTTTTTTTTTTTTTTTTTCCTTGCGTGATGCTCCTCCCTCCCTGTCCGTCTGTGCGCAGAGGTGGTAAGGTTTATGTCCATGGGGATGTTCATAAAAGGGGGGAGAGGTGAGAAGACCAACTGAGTTGATTGTGCAAAATGTGATTGGGCGGACTTGGAAAAGGAATTAACAGGAGAGGAGAAGCAAAATGTATGAAAGAATGAAGAATAATCTCTGTCTCCACAGATCATGTCAACGGATACCATAATTTTAAAAAATTGTGTTTTACTTTAATGTGTAATGTTTAGATTACATTGTTTTAATTGTTTTCAACAAATAAGCCTCTGGCTGTGAGCCCAGAGGAACAAAGCCTGATGATAGTAGGTGGTAAACACTGTTTCATCAAAGGCAGGATAGGTTAATTGGGGATCTGGATGAAGGGGTCACCAGGATTCCCCGGGAGGGGGCCATAGTCAGGGGAATGTGGGGGAGAAAAGAAGAAGACAAGAAGAAACTAATTGATATGTACCAAAGAATAATGAAAAAGAAAAATTATGAAAAAAAAGAAAAATGTGAGAAAATTTTGAAAAAATGATTTTTATTATTATATTGTATGGTTAGTATGTATAGAAAATCAAGTCAATATACAGTATGTGACAATGAGAATTGTCAAAGTGGGGAAATGTGGTAAATATTGACGATGAATTTCATAATTAATATGTGTGAATAAATTAGAGAACCATAAATGTAAAGCCAGATGTACCTTTCAATAGCAGAGTGGACTCAGTGGGTTAAACAGTCTCAACTGTCAGTTGAGACAGCTGCATCAGATAACAGCTGCAACAGTTATTTCAACCCCCACTCAAGCAATGACTAAATTAGAGAACAAACGACACCTTCTCGAACTGACTGTATGTAAATGCTGATCAAGAGACAGCTGGGTTGACCACAGGGCAGACCAGTTTAGACTTGTTGAAGCATGGACACTAACTCACAGACAAAGTAATCTATTAATCAACTGTTTAGTATCAAAAGGTATCATATGATGTCTGGTATCAGTCTTAGAAAGCACTGACTGTACTTGGATGATATTAGACATCTATAGCCATATAGAAGGAATGTTAAAGTTATATATTATTCATTTAAGAGGAGATTTCTGTAGGGACAGACCCAATCAGGAAGACACTGACGGGGGCCACTAGCGTCCCCCTCTGGGTATTGAGTCAAGATCCACACGGGAGATCAAAGGGGGGGGGCAGCCAGCCTCCCCCCAGAGAAACCCAGAGGGAGGGGCTGCCAGCGCCCACCGGACACCCCCACAAGAAGACGCCGCTGGATTGGACCAGCTATATGTATTATTGGCTAGAAATGATAGGATATAAGGCCCAACATAGGGTTATTCAGGAGCTCTCGGACCCAACCAGGGGTCTGGGGGCTCCCCCACCGCTTCGAAACCACCCAGAAACAACTGTGAGCTGATGGCATTTTACGTGAGTAAAATCATGGGAAACACCAAATGGTTGTTTATAGATTAGAGTAATGTTGTACAGATCCCTGATCTGTAAACCAGATTTACTCATGTATAATGTGTACAGTAAACCATGTATGTTCAAATTATGTTAACCAAGTGACTGTTTGATGTGCAGTATTTAGGTTTGGATTGCAAACCTGATTGTGATATTTCTGTACAACAGACAGCTGTTAAATATTCTCTGATCATCTGTTGTATGTAGAAGTCAACCTTCTATTCACCTTGGACTCCTGGCTCTGATCAAATAAATCAGCTGAGTTGAACTACAATTCTGGTTTGTCTGGCGTACACGTTTTATTCTTCATCTGCATTAAGCCAGATGAGGAGACCAACCATTCTATCAAGTATGAATCTTTCCTCCTCCTTCCAGATAAATCAATCTCATTGTATTGTGCTACAATAACCTCAAATTATTGTAGGAAGTCTGTGGGATTTTACTACAGAAATGGTGCCGTGTTTCCCTACCCTTTGTGTCTCCCCCTGAAAAGGTGCGGTAGGGTCTTGTTATATGTATCATATCTGGACCGTGCTGTAAGTTGGGGACACGGGGCGAAGAGCTGGGGTGTTGCTGCGTTTGAAGTGATTAACGATGGGCTTGTTGTCTGAATGGATGAGGGAGAGGAGCAGGATGGAGGTTGGTTGTGTACGCCACTGTTTGGGGCCCGCGGTGAATATGGCGTCTGCATGCAGGGTTGGGGGTTGCGGTGGGAACAACTGGAGCGGTAGATGCAATATTATTAACAATAGAGCTTTGTTTTGTCAGCCAGGACAACAAAGACCAGCAACAATTTATCTTTATACTGTAATATTAGTCTGGTTGTTATCATCTTACGGCATAGCTTTGTTTTGTCAGCCAGGACAACAAAGACCAGCTTTATACTGAAAACAGACTGCTTTGTTTTGTCAGCCAGGACAACAAAGACCAGCTTTATACTGAAAACAGACTATAACAACAACAACAATATCTTAGCTTGTGTGTCCGGAGGTATGACGATCGCGCTTGTTGTGCAGTGAACATGCAAACGTAGGCTTTTTGTGTTTGTGTGTTCATTCAGACACAGGAGGCCGGTCTCGGCCCAGCGGGCCACGGGGGTTAGTTAACTCGTATGGAAGGTACTTTATGAGCTATACGGGGGAGTTGCACCAAGAAGGGTGGTGGCGCACAGACTATCTGGTCATGTTGTGGAAGATAGCGTCGCATGACGGCAGGTAAAAGGCTTTTCTTGCTAGGAAGCACGGTTATTCTGTTGTATACGACAGGGGCGCGTTCTGAGTATATAATTGCCCTAAAATTATTCTCAGGAAGAGGGCGCAGGTAAGACGAGGAGATTTGACTGTTCTGAAATGGAAGGGGAACTGGGTCCAAGGTGCATTGTGTCCCTGCTTGTAGCCACAGATAGCGGGACGGGGACCGTGAGTGACGGGTCAGTATGGGCATAATTGCGTCGGGCTAAGGGTTCTGTTACTATTTCAGAACATACGAGTCAAGTATGGTGAAAGGTTGTTAGACCCTGGCATGATCAGCGCAGGGGTCTGTGCGATTGCAGGATTAAAACGTAGTAGTTAATGGAAATGTAGGGTGCCGGCGTGTTCAGGGTGCGTTATCCTTTTTAAGCTTGAGCGAAACCGGCCTGTTGATTAATTACGTTCGCTGTGATACAAAAACGATTCGGTCGAACTGACTGATAAGTACTTAATGGTTTTGTTATGATATTTTAATGACCAACGGACATATTATGTTTGAGGCGAGTCCCTGCTGTTGGTTGGGGCTAGCTGGCTAGCTCTGTGGAAAAGTCCGCTGTGAAGCTGGGGACGTTACGATGGCGTTATGAGGGAATTGATTAAACACTGTGGCGGCGATTACAAGTAAGAGGCGGTTGAGACGCAGGGTGGCAAAATTGTGGCCGTTTTGAGGGTTATTATTAATGCGGTAACGTGGTAAATGATATTGAGGATTCGCTGCTTGGTGACGTCATGGTGTTGTGGAGAGTATGTAACGTTCGCGGTGCTATGGAGTGAGGCGGAGAAGGTAGGAGAAAGGGTTCGTGTTGAACTATGTGTGCGGCGTTGGTTGGTGTAAATGTTTTAAAAATTATTTTCTATTAGAGTGGTTGGCTATTTGAAGCTTGTGTGAATTGTTTATGCTTTGGATGGTACTGAGCGAATTGCGTGGATGAACGGA
Source organism: Notolepis coatsorum (assembly GCF_963971535.1). Taxonomy (NCBI): domain Eukaryota; kingdom Metazoa; phylum Chordata; class Actinopteri; order Aulopiformes; family Paralepididae; genus Notolepis; species Notolepis coatsorum. Next base: position 70,123,027 of record NC_140171.1, read on the forward strand.
TCTTGAAAGGCAAGGTTCCCGTGAGGGCCTTGAACGTCGCATTAGAGCTGGCTAAGGCTAGTTAGCTTGCATGCCGTTGTTTTGTGGCGTTTGGGGCGCGGCATATGTTACGTTTCGAGTTTTGAGAAAGATGTTGGGGAAGGGGTAAAGAAACGTGATAAATGTCGTGGCAGATTATGAGTATCGGGACATGTAATTATGTTGTCGTGGCCGACCTTGGTTGTCATAGCAACGTTAACAGCCGCTTCGGTTGCCACTGCGCATGCGCGGTACAACGTGGATGGGGTCTCGTGCATTCGGAATAGTTCGCTCAGGGGATAGAAACGGGTAAGAAAATATTCTGCATTATGTAATATGGTTATATTTGTAAATTGTGCATTGTATTTTTGTGTAAGCAGGGGAAGAGATGTAACATGTATGGTGGTTAGGTTAGGTTAGAGATAAGTACAGCTCAATACACACAATTGTTAAGGGGATGCAGACCAGAGGAAGACTTTTGTCTTGTTTACATCAGGGTCCCCCAGTTTCAATTCATCAGATAGTCAGTAATACGTTTATGACATACCAGATTTGCAAATTCAGTCACCCGTGTTAAAATACATCATAACTTTTATTGCATACATGATATAAACGGTAGTTTGAGAGTAGTTATAGGCTGAATTTGGGTAAATGCTCTACACTAAAGTTACATGTTGCTTGCAGTAAAATCAATTTAGGACTAACCACTATAAATGTTATGCTGAGATGAAACATGCTTACATGTAAAATGTTCTATAGATGATAGCGTATTTCCAGTTTTTTAATTTGTGTAACGTGTACAATGGTAAGCTTGAGGATAATAATGTTGTGTTTTATGTAGCTTGATGTAAGATACTTGTTATAGCTTTAATAACGCTGGAGATTTAAATAGGATAATGTTTATATTATTTACTAAATGTTTTTGTAGTGGAATTTGATACAAGCCCGGTTGTGAAGCAGGATAATTTACTGATGCTTGTTTTAGATTGCTAAATCTTTAATACACTGTTGATATGGTTAGGACATGTGTTTATGCTTGTTTTAGATTGTTAAAATCTTTGATATAGTGTTAAAGTGTTGACACAAGCCTTCGACTTGTAGGATAATTTATTGATGGAGGCTTGCTGAAGATGACAAATTTTGACATGAGTGTTTTATTAATCCTTAATAATTTTATTAATTCAAAAACCTGGGGGCGCTTAATCCTTAATAATTTTATTAATTCAAAAACCTGGGGGCGCTTGCCTCTGGGAAGATGAGAAGTGTGATTAACCGTTTAATGATTTACAGATGAAGGGTTGTATTACCCAGGGGGGTAGGAATCCTTTTGAGGCGGGCCAATAGGCCCAAGGGGGGTCAGGATGTACAGCTGTTGTTTACAATGGCTGTTTGTTCTTTTATGACAGGATGACGTGAGATTAGATGCAACAGGAGAGAGAGGTGAAGATGCAGGAGACAGTTATTTTTATGACAGGGGAAATGTTGAGACAGGAAGCGTGCTAATACAGGACACAGCTGATGGAGGAGTGAGCACAGTAATTGAATTAAGATAGCCAGCTCAGATGAGGTTAATTACATTGGGGGGCTACCTGTTTGATTAGAAGGATTAGCTTTGGCTCTCAGGACACTGGGTATGTTTTGGGGTCTATCGCTGAGGGGGTTCCCAGACTTCCTCTGGATGTGAGGAGTAGAAGATACAGTGAGAACTGTATGGTGAGAAAGTGTGTGTTGTATTAGCCAGAGATGAGTGTAGCAAGATGAGAGAGTAGAAGAGATGAGCGCAGGGGAACTAACCCATTGTCGGTCTGTGGTTGATTAACGAGTGTATGAGAGAAATATATGTTTATAATATGAATGATTACTGGAGCTCGTAATTTTGGTTGAGCTGGTACAGATGGTATTTTTTATTTAAATTTAATTTTTGTATGTATGTGTGAGATTGAGATGTCCTTTAGTGAATGATTGAGCGGGGGATGGGGGCAAGGAGGCTTTGGGACCCATTCACACACAGGCACACACACACACACCCATTCACATTCACACACACACACACACACACACACAGACACACACACACGCACACACACACACACAGACACACACAGACACATTCACACAATTTGATACACACACACAACTTAGCTTTCACTTTAAAAATAACAAAATGTGTTTGGGTAAGGAGTGTATCGAACCACTTGGGTTATACCATTATCATTTGTTTCATATCACTTGTTTTACTGCATTTGATTTGATTTCTGTTGAATGTTTTGTAGGGATGAGGTATTGAATTTAAATTTTTGGATTTCTTTTCTATTTTTATCTATGATTGCGTGGCCTGAATGGGTGTGAATGGAGCCTGTAGAGGGAGACTGTGCTGGCTTGAAAGGTTTTAAATTTCTTTTCTTTTCTTTTTTAATAACCATTGAGGTGGTCTACATGTGACATCTGTTGGAATGTTTTTTTGATTATTTGCGTTTTGTTTGTTGTTTCTCTATGATCTGGGGAGAGGACGGTTGGAGCGTGAGATACATTGGATCAGATCAATGGCAGTTAAGTGGTCCCATTACGTTTTGCATAATGATTAACCATTTGGCGTCTCTTGAGAAATATTTGACATATTGTATAAGGAAAATTTGTTCTGTGTTTTTGTTCCCTTGCAGTTCAGTCGGAGGGGGAGGATGGACCGTCACAAGTGGGGGGATCATGGGGAAAATGTGTAGGAATACATTTCATTAGATTATGACACGATGGTGTGACCCGTTCAGTCAGTTCCTGTGGGAGATTGTTGGATTATGAAGGGAGGTCGCTTGGGACTCTACCCCTCCTTCAATATAGCCCCGATACAAAGGCCGGAGGTTGAGACATACCTCCAGACTGACGGAGTCGTTCGTCTGTAGATCCATGGAAATACAGTCATGGGACAGGATATGACGAGGTCCAGGCCTAAAAACAGTGGCTTCAGCTGAGGCTGGCCGGCATGGGGTGGAGGGGGGGGGGGGCGAAAACGGTCGGAGACTGTGCAACCAAAGCGTTGAACAAGGGCCTCTGTGTGGTTGATTGGTGTGTTGGACGGGAAGTGACTGAACGGTAACAACTGGTATAGATTATGAGACAACGCGAGAGTACTAAACTAAACACATACACATAGGTAGAGTAAAAAGCAAGGTGTAGGTTATGGCCGACATGGTGAACATTTTTTTTTTTTTTTTTCCTTGCGTGATGCTCCTCCCTCCCTGTCCGTCTGTGCGCAGAGGTGGTAAGGTTTATGTCCATGGGGATGTTCATAAAAGGGGGGAGAGGTGAGAAGACCAACTGAGTTGATTGTGCAAAATGTGATTGGGCGGACTTGGAAAAGGAATTAACAGGAGAGGAGAAGCAAAATGTATGAAAGAATGAAGAATAATCTCTGTCTCCACAGATCATGTCAACGGATACCATAATTTTAAAAAATTGTGTTTTACTTTAATGTGTAATGTTTAGATTACATTGTTTTAATTGTTTTCAACAAATAAGCCTCTGGCTGTGAGCCCAGAGGAACAAAGCCTGATGATAGTAGGTGGTAAACACTGTTTCATCAAAGGCAGGATAGGTTAATTGGGGATCTGGATGAAGGGGTCACCAGGATTCCCCGGGAGGGGGCCATAGTCAGGGGAATGTGGGGGAGAAAAGAAGAAGACAAGAAGAAACTAATTGATATGTACCAAAGAATAATGAAAAAGAAAAATTATGAAAAAAAAGAAAAATGTGAGAAAATTTTGAAAAAATGATTTTTATTATTATATTGTATGGTTAGTATGTATAGAAAATCAAGTCAATATACAGTATGTGACAATGAGAATTGTCAAAGTGGGGAAATGTGGTAAATATTGACGATGAATTTCATAATTAATATGTGTGAATAAATTAGAGAACCATAAATGTAAAGCCAGATGTACCTTTCAATAGCAGAGTGGACTCAGTGGGTTAAACAGTCTCAACTGTCAGTTGAGACAGCTGCATCAGATAACAGCTGCAACAGTTATTTCAACCCCCACTCAAGCAATGACTAAATTAGAGAACAAACGACACCTTCTCGAACTGACTGTATGTAAATGCTGATCAAGAGACAGCTGGGTTGACCACAGGGCAGACCAGTTTAGACTTGTTGAAGCATGGACACTAACTCACAGACAAAGTAATCTATTAATCAACTGTTTAGTATCAAAAGGTATCATATGATGTCTGGTATCAGTCTTAGAAAGCACTGACTGTACTTGGATGATATTAGACATCTATAGCCATATAGAAGGAATGTTAAAGTTATATATTATTCATTTAAGAGGAGATTTCTGTAGGGACAGACCCAATCAGGAAGACACTGACGGGGGCCACTAGCGTCCCCCTCTGGGTATTGAGTCAAGATCCACACGGGAGATCAAAGGGGGGGGGCAGCCAGCCTCCCCCCAGAGAAACCCAGAGGGAGGGGCTGCCAGCGCCCACCGGACACCCCCACAAGAAGACGCCGCTGGATTGGACCAGCTATATGTATTATTGGCTAGAAATGATAGGATATAAGGCCCAACATAGGGTTATTCAGGAGCTCTCGGACCCAACCAGGGGTCTGGGGGCTCCCCCACCGCTTCGAAACCACCCAGAAACAACTGTGAGCTGATGGCATTTTACGTGAGTAAAATCATGGGAAACACCAAATGGTTGTTTATAGATTAGAGTAATGTTGTACAGATCCCTGATCTGTAAACCAGATTTACTCATGTATAATGTGTACAGTAAACCATGTATGTTCAAATTATGTTAACCAAGTGACTGTTTGATGTGCAGTATTTAGGTTTGGATTGCAAACCTGATTGTGATATTTCTGTACAACAGACAGCTGTTAAATATTCTCTGATCATCTGTTGTATGTAGAAGTCAACCTTCTATTCACCTTGGACTCCTGGCTCTGATCAAATAAATCAGCTGAGTTGAACTACAATTCTGGTTTGTCTGGCGTACACGTTTTATTCTTCATCTGCATTAAGCCAGATGAGGAGACCAACCATTCTATCAAGTATGAATCTTTCCTCCTCCTTCCAGATAAATCAATCTCATTGTATTGTGCTACAATAACCTCAAATTATTGTAGGAAGTCTGTGGGATTTTACTACATGCGCGTGTAGGTTTTCCATGTTTCTGACACATCTGTGCACATGCAGTCGTGTGTGCGTCTGCATTTGTATGCGTGTGTCTTTGCACGCTTGCATGTGCAAGTGCATACATGTAGGTTTCCATATGTCTAACATGCGTGTATGTAGCTGTGACAACACAGTGAGTGAGTGAGTGAGTGAGAGACAGAGAGAGTGAGTAAGAGACAGAGAGTGAGAGTGAGAGAGGGAATTATATATATATATATATATATATACACACTGTATATATATACATAAGAGGTTAATTGCTGTCAGGGTTGCAGACTAGAGCAGAGAGCTGTCTGTCACACTATGACCCAGTCAGACATCACATAGTTTGTAACACATGACATGTCTGTCTGGGTGTCACGAGCATCACTGTCCTCTGCATAATCAAGCTGTATCTCATGAACAGGATCCTGATGAAGGATCATTATCAAGTGGAGTGCATGTCTCTCACTGTCACCAGGCCCTCTCGACAGAGATATCAAAGTAAAGATGTGACAAATGTTTGACATCTCTATAAACATGATTTATACTACACTGTATATCTTCAGTAGAATATATAATTAATGCCATGCGTTTG
>NC_140171.1:70131292-70133792 GCF_963971535.1 Notolepis coatsorum
TATGGGGACTGTGTACCTGAGTCGGTGGAGTAGACACGGCTCTATGGGGACTGTGTTACCTGAGTCGGTGGAGTAGACACGGCTCTATGGGGACTGTGTATCTGAGTCGGTGGAGTAGACACAGCTCTATGGGGACTGTGTACCTGAGTCGGTGGAGTAGACACGGCTTTATGGGGACTGTGTACCTGAGTCTGTGGAGTAGACACGGCTCTATGGGGACTGTGTTTACCTGAGTCGGTGGAGTAGACACGGCTTTATGGGGACTGTGTACCTGAGTCGGTGGAGTAGACACGGCTCTATGGGGACAGTGTACCTGAGTCGGTGGAGTAGACACGGCTCTATGGGACTGTGTACCTGAGTCGGTGGAGTAGACACGGCTCTATGGGGACAGTGTACCTGAGTCGGTGGAGTAGACACGGCTCTATGGGGACAGTGTACCTGAGTCGGTGGAGTAGACACGGCTCTATGGGGACAGTGTACCTGAGTCGGTGGAGTAGACACGGCTCTATGGGGACAGTGTACCTGAGTCGGTGGAGTAGACACGGCTCTATGGGGACAGTGTACCTGAGTCGGTGGAGTAGACACGGCTCTATGGGGACAGTGTACCTGAGTCGGTGGAGTAGACACGGCTCTATGGGGACTGTGTACCTGAGTCGGTGGAGTAGACACGGCTTTATGGGGACTGTGTACCTGAGTCGGTGGAGTAGACACGGCTCTATGGGGACTGTGTACCTGAGTCGGTGGAGTAGACACGGCTCTATGGGGACTGTGTACCTGAGTCGGTGGAGTAGACACGGCTCTATGGGGACAGTGTACCTGAGTCTGTGGAGTAGACACGGCTCTATGGGGACTGTGTACCTGAGTCGGTGGAGTAGACACGGCTCTATGGGGACTGTGTACCTGAGTCGGTGGAGTAGACACGGCTCTATGGGGACTGTGTACCTGAGTCTGTGGAGTAGACACGGCTCTATGGGGACTGTGTACCTGAGTCGGTGGAGTAGACACGGCTCTATGGGGACTGTGTTTACCTGAGTCGGTGGAGTAGACACTGCTCTATGGGGACTGTGTTTACCTGAGTCGGTGGAGTAGACACGGCTCTATGGGGACTGTGTACCTGAGTCGGTGGAGTAGACACGGCTCTGTGGGGACTGTGTACCTGAGTCGGTGGAGTAGACACGGCTCTGTGGGGACTGTGTACCTGAGTCGGTGGAGTAGCACGGCTCTGTGGGGACTGTGTACCTGAGTCGGTGGAGTAGACACGGCTCTATGGGGACTGTGTTTACCTGAGTCGGTGGAGTAGACACGGCTCTATGGGGACAGTGTACCTGAGTTGGTGGAGTAGACACTGCTCTATGGGGACTGTGTACCCGAGTCGGTGGAGTAGACACGGCTCTATGGGGACTGTGTACCTGAGACGGTGGAGTAGACACGGCTCTATGGGACTGTGTTTACCTGAGTCGGTGGAGTAGACACGGCTCTATGGGGACTGTGTATCTGAGTCGGTGGAGTAGACACGGCTCTATGGGGACAGTGTACCTGAGTCGGTGGAGTAGACACAGCGAGTAGACACGGCTTTATGGGGACTGTGTACCTGAGTCGGTGGAGTAGACACGGCTCTATGGGGACAGTGTACCTGAGTCGGTGGAGTAGACCGGCTCTATGGGGACAGTGTACCTGAGTCGGTGGAGTAGACACGCTCTATGGGGACAGTGTACCTGAGTCGGTGGAGTAGACACGGCTCTATGGGACAGTGTACCTGAGTCGGTGGAGTAGACACGGCTCTATGGGGACAGTGTACCTGAGTCGGTGGAGTAGACACGGCTCTATGGGGACAGTGTACCTGAGTCGGTGGAGTAGACACGGCTCTATGGGGACAGTGTACCTGAGTCGGTGGAATAGACACGGCTCTATGGGGACTGTGTTTACCTGAGTCGGTGGAGTATACACTGTGGGGACTGTGTACCTGAGTCGGTGGAGTAGACACGGCTCTATGGGGACTGTGTACCTGAGTCTGTGGAGTAGACACGGCTCTATGGGGACTGTGTACTGAGTCTGTGGAGTAGACACGGCTCTATGGGGACTGTGTACCTGAGTCGGTGGAGTAGACACGGCTCTATGGGGACTGTGTACCTGAGTCTGTGGAGTAGACACGGCTCTATGGGGACTGTGTACCTGAGTCGGTGGAGTAGACACGGCTCTATGGGGACTGTGTACCTGAGTCTGTGGAGTAGACACGGCTCTATGGGGACTGTGTACCTGAGTCGGTGGAGTAGACACGGCTCTATGGGGACTGTGTACCTGAGTCGGTGGAGTAGACACGGCTCTATGGGGACTGTGTTACCTGAGTCGGTGGAGTAGACACGGCTCTATGGGGACTGTGTACCTGAGTCTGTGGAGTAGACACAGCTCTATGGGGACTGTGTACCTGAGTCGGTGGAGTAGACACTGTGGGACTGTGTACCTGAGTCGGTGGAGTAGACACTGTGGGGACTGTGTACCT
>NC_140171.1:70136889-70141889 GCF_963971535.1 Notolepis coatsorum
AGATTTATTAAAACAATTAAATCCTCTGGCCATAGTGAACAGAACAGGTGTGGAAGCGGCCAGGTGACTGTGGGACCCTGAGGAACACCAGTGCGACCGCTTGGAGACAGACTTTAACCATCATCAACATGTCTCCAGCAGCCAGTCACACAGAAGTCACTGTGGAAAGAGCCCACATAACTGACGTGCTGCACAGAATACATGCACCCTCCCCACACACACAGTATATACACACACACAAACACACACACATAGAGTATATATATACGTACATTAACACATACACATTACAGAGAGAGACCGGGAGAGAGGGAGAGAGAGAGAGAGAGATTGTAGTTGTAGAAAATGCTCTTGTGAGGAAGATGAGATGGAGGGATGAGAGAGGGGGGGATAGGGGGGAGGGACAGAGAAAGAGGGGGAAGGGAGAGTGGGGGATTAATAGAGGGAGAGAGAGGGGACGATGGAGGGGAGAGAGAAAGATGTAGGGAGACAGAGAACGAGAAAGAAAGATGGAGGGAGAGAGAAAGATGAAGGAAGAGAGAGAGAAAGATGATGGGAGGGAGAGAGGGAGAGAAAGAGAGGGAGGTGGAGAGAGCAAGAACAAGAGCTTGAGAGGAAGAGAAAGCAAGAGACGGGCCAAAGAAAGGGGAAGATAGAGAGAGAGAGAGAAGTAATCGCACTATAGCAACTACAGTCCTCTCTCCCTGCTCCAGCAGTGTCTCTCTATATCCATACATCATTGCAGCTCTGCCACTATCCTCCTCCTCCTCCTCCTCTCCCGCCTCATCAACAAGTCGTGAGGGATGAGAGGCGCCCATATTGTCCTGACAGCCGTCCGCTGCGCATTCTCAATCACACATTATTACCACATTCATATTCATTCCCGCTGACACGCGTCCTCTCCCTCCGCTCAAATTAAACCAAAGAGGAAGCCGCGCAAGAGGGAGGGAGGGAGGGCGGGGAAGAGAGAGAGAGAGCAAGAGAGAGAAAGATAGAGAGAAAGAAAGAGAGAGAAAGAGAGAGAGAGAGAGAGAGAGAGAGAGAGAGAGAGAGAGAGAGAGAGAGAGAGAGAGAGAGAGAGAGAGAGAGAGAGAGAGAGAGAGAGAGAGAGAGAGAGCAAGAGGAGGGAGTTGATGATAAAATGCCGGGGCCCAGGCCACAGCTCATTGCATTCCAATTTGCATGCAAATGGGTGAGTGTGCGAGCACCGGGTCTATATCATGAGGAGAGAGAGAGAGAGAGAGAGAGAGAGAGAGAGAGAGAGAGAGAGAGAGAGAGAGAGAGAGAGAGAGAGAGAGATAGATAGATAGATAGATAGATAGATAGATAGATAGATAGATAGATAGATAGATAGATAGATAGATAGATAGATAGATAGATAGATAGAGAGAGAGAGAGAGAGAGAGAGAGAGAGAGAGAGAGAGAGAGAGAGAGAGAGAGAGAGAGAGAGAGAGAGAGAGGGCCAGGGCAGAGACACTCCAATAATCTACTGTCCAGGGACACGTCGCTACAGAAGCCAGCCAAAAAAGACCTTGCATAAAAGTATAGACACACACACACACACACACACACACACACAATGACGTACCTATCAGCGGGTCAATCTCCACAGGAAGTTGGTACTGCTGGTCTTGCACCGTTGAGCTTTGATGACCTGACAGGAGATGAGACAGATAGGATTAATATTGTAATCATGTGGCCTTGTGGAGTAGAGGAGGTTGTTGGCTTTCAATTCACTAGGAGATACAAGATATTATTACTGTACTACAGTACAGACCTAACCTTTAATCTGCCGGGCTTAAAGTTACTACAGTACTACAGACCTAACCTTTAATCTGCCGGGCTTAAAGTTACTACAGTACTACAGACCTAACCTTTAATCTGCCGGGCTTAAAGTTACTACAGTACAGACCTAACCTTTAATCTGCCGGGCTTAAAGTTACTACAGTACTACAGACCTAACCTTTAATCTGCCGGGCTTAAAGTTACTACAGTACAGACCTAACCTTTAATCTGCCGGGCTTAAAGTTACTACAGTACTACAGACCTAACCTTTAATCTGCCGGGTTTAAAGTTACTACAGTACAGACCTAACCTTTAATCTGCCGGGCTTAAAGTTACTACAGTACTACAGACCTAACCTTTAATCTGCCGGGTTTAAAGTTACTACAGTACAGACCTAACCTTTAATCTGCCGGGTTTAAAGTTACTACAGTACAGACCTAACCTTTAATCTGCCGGGTTTAAAGTTACTACAGTACTACAGACCTAACCTTTAATCTGCCGGGTTTAAAGTTACTACAGTACAGACCTAACCTTTAATCTGCCGGGTTTAAAGTTACTACAGTACTACAGACCTAACCTTTAATCTGCCGGGTTTAAAGTTACTACAGTACAGACCTAACCTTTAATCTGCCGGGTTTAAAGTTACTACAGTACAGACCTAACCTTTAATCTGCCGGGTTTAAAGTTACTACAGTACAGACCTAACCTTTAATCTGCCGGGTTTAAAGTTACTACAGTACAGACCTAACCTTTAATCTGCCGGGTTTAAAGTTACTACAGTACAGACCTAACCTTTAATCTGCCGGGCTTAAAGTTACTACAGTACAGACCTAACCTTTAATCTGCCGGGTTTAAAGGTTACTACAACTCTTCAGATACTTCAGATATTTAGTATTTACTATGGCTAATAATGGCAAAGCACATAACAAATACTGAAAACCTGAAACTGTATTTAAGCAATAGCTCACGACAGGCCATGTGGTTATTATATCACAGCTAAGGGGCGTAGTTGGACCCGACGCAAAGCAGAGAGCACTAGAAAGTCTAGTCTTCAAACAGACAAGTGAACAAGGAAATCACTTTCATGCAATTAACATTCATTGCATCGTTAGTATTTAGCTGATTTACACCAGTTGGCTCGGTGATCCAAACGTTAACTAGTAGCCAAAGACAATAAATGGGAATACAGACAGTGTTCATTCTCTAGTCCAGGGAGGGGCAACTGGCGGCCCGCGGGCCGCATGCGGCCCTCACCGACGTTCCATGCGGCCCCAGGCCAATATAAAAAAAAAAAAAAAAAAATTGTATTTTTTTATTTTTTTGTATTGTATTCGACTAAGAAGAGTTGGCAGTCGACTATGGCTCCTTTCGATCGATTAGTCGACTATTTGACTAATAGGGGTCAGCCCTAGTGTGGACATATGAAACGCTGTTGAAAGTGCCGTGCAGCAATATGGGGGTTTTGATAAACTGTCGGCTGTTGTTACCGATAGGCACCGGCAATGAAAGGAAAACGCACAGGATTCGCCGGGCTTCTAAGGCAGAGTGGCGTTGAGTGTCCAATGCTGCACTGCATTATACATCAGGTAAGTTCGCTAACATAATTTCCATCTATTGTGGGTCACTAATAATGACCAATGCGAGTCGAGTGTAGTCAAATTATATGCGAGAGTCGTTAAATCGTTTTTCTTTTTTTTAATCTGATATAGGAGGCTCTCTGTGCCAAGAAGCTTGACTACTACAGCCATGTTATGGATTTGGTTACCAAGGTTACCAATCTAATTCGTGGAGGCAACAGGTCACTAAACCATAGAAAGTTTGTCTCCTTTTTGGAAGAGATGGACACTGATTATGGCGACTTGCAGCTACACACAGAAATCCGATGGCTGAGCCGTCGGAAAGTACAGGAGCGACATTGAAACACTGCAAATGCAATTCAATGATCGGTTTGAAGATTTCAACGGCATGCAGTCACGGATAGCGCTGTTTGCCGGCCCCCTCACCGCTACGGTGTCAGAGCAGCCCCCACCGTTGCAGCTTGAACTGTGCGAGCTACAGTCAGATCCTTTTTTTCAAGCAAAGAGAAATGAGAGGGGAATTTCGTTTTGGAAACTGCTACCTGAGCCCCGCTTCCCACTCCTCAGGGACTTTGCCCTCTCTATGGCCAGTATGTTTGGGAGCACATACATATGCGAGAGCAATTTTTCAAACATGAAGCACATCAAGTCAAAGGAGAGAAACAGGCTGTCGGATGAAACATTATTTCATCTGATGCAGATTGCATGCACAAACATTGAAGTTGACATTCCTGCTATTGTGCGCCAACAAGAGAGACCACAAGTGTCTCATTAAAGACAGGGGGGGAGGAGATGATGAAGAGGTGTAGAGGGGGGGGGGGGGAAGGAGATGATGAAGAGGTGTAGAGAGGGGGGAAGAGATGATCAAGAGGTGTAGAGAGGGGGGGGGAGATGATGGAGAGGTGTAGAGAGGGGACCATTATTATTATTATTATTATTATTATTATTATTATTATTATTATTATTATTATTATTATTATTATAACCATTATTGACCCACTGTGGGGCGAGGGTGAATGTCATGCCAGTTTGATAAAGGGTCAATGGGAGGCATGTAGTATTGCACTTTACTTTACTTGCACTTTACTTGTTTACTTTTGTAGTGTTCAGATAACACTAATAACACAAACACAAAGCAGCATTCCTGCTGCATTTCACTACAACAGTAAATCAAAAGTGCAATAATAAATGATTTTGTTAAATGTATACACTTTTATCCTGCTACTAAACAAAACATTCCTGAGTGCTTCATATCCATAACATGCATTTCAGTGTTATAATGTTTTGTTTAGTAGCAGGATAAAAGTTTATACATTTAACAAAATCATTTATTATTGCACTTTTGATTTACTGTTGTAGTGAAATGCAGCAGGAATGCTGCTTTGTGTTTGTTGAGCAGTGGGCTTTAAGTTCATACATTTATTTTATTAGAAGCCTTAATTATAATTGATCATTTTTGTATATATTTGGGGTTACACAGCAATACTTTTAAATTCAGCTGTTTATAAATTCATAAAGTTGAAATTGCATTACTAAATGCATTTGAAATGGAATAAAAACAAAGTTACAACAAATTATAATTGTTTATATACCTTGTGACTATTAGGGCTATTTGAGTGATGGGGTACTACTGGCGGG